>NC_049983.1:7650949-7706905 GCF_000003815.2 Branchiostoma floridae
TGATGACATGACAGTGGCAGCGTCCCCCAGGTCCTGCCGACTACGGTCCTGCAGCAGCTTACTCAGGGAGGGCACGCTCCTTCTCATGCTTCCTCTGGAGTATCTACACAGTACAGAATAAAGTTTAAGGATTAGTAACCTCTCATCTTTCACCTCATCTATCCCTTAGTCTAATTACAGGACCATTGGGACATCACAGAAGATTTGGTGACCAGTTTACTCCACCCTTCTTGGTTTTCTGTTCTAAAAGCCCTTCAGCTGCCAGAGTTTCAGCCCAATAACATGCTCTCAGTGCCAGGGTTTGATCACTGACCTCCAAAAAGAAACCCTCAAATAAGGCTGATGCCCCTAGCTTACAGATTTCTTGCACTACACGTGTGCAAAGCTGTTACTTTGGCTGAATGCCCTATCCCAGTGTATTTCCGGGCATGGTAAACAGGGCAAACATCTGTATGATGGACTTGGCAGCTTAAGGGTTTTATGCTTCACTTTGTAACCTACTGATTGTACAGCTTATCAAAAAAATGATTCAAAACTAGCAAAGGAAATCAAACATTGGCAAAGTCCATCGCATTGAAAAACAGACATGCACACATACACACTTTGGAGAACTCTGCATTATTGACTCACATGCAGACACACACATACAAACACACACAGCATCTCTTGCTACAGTCAGAAAATAGTTACTATAGACAATAGTACACCATTTACCCTCATGAGATCACTGCCTCCGCTGTCCTCGAACCTGGTGAGGATGATCAGCACATTGTCTCCAGCGTTCCACTGCCGCAGCTTGGTCTGCTGTTCACGCAGACGTCTCAGCTCAGCTTCAGACTACACAGGGCACAGGATAAACATTCAATAACATCTTCCCAAGACCTCTCAGTTCCTTTGGGTGAGTTTTAAAGTAGTTGCACAGGACAATTCTTGTGGTATTAATGCCAATTTGTCTCTGAAGAAGGTAGCTGATCACAAGGACGTACCCATGTGAATGTGGTATGTAATGTTAAATTGGTGTTGCATGACGCTGGCTTTTAAGGCATTGAGGCCACCTCAGTCCATATCTCTTGGCAGTTTAGCGTCAATTTTGCAAAATGTGTCAACAATTAATCAGCCAAAATTACTGTGACATTACCATGGTAGTTGGCATCAATGCCAGACTACACACTGCAGCATTAAAACACTGAGAATTAGGGCAGTATTACACACCTCCTTCCCAAAGGTTACTGAAATGACAGCCTGGCAAATGAATCTTAGGATGTGATTGAAGAACCTTGTTTGGGACACTTGACTCCACTTAAAATATCACAATGGAGATACCTATTGAAAGAATCTAGTGTTAAAACTGTTCCACTCAATTGTGGGCTTTCTTTTGGTACATACGATTCAAACATAAAACCCACCTTAGAAGAGAGTGTAGTGAACACAGCCTGTGCCTCCAGGTCCTGTTCCTCGTGCAGGTCTGCCAGAAGTGTGGTGGTGATGTAGCGATGGGTGATCTCCCGCGAAGGGTGCTGGTTCTCCAGTCGGAACTTTCTCGAGACACTTTTGATAGCTGCGGCCTCTTCAAGAATGCTGAAGTTCTCATCTCTTGAAGCTGGAAAGAGAAAGATAAATAATGTTTGAACTTATAATCAAAACCAAAAGTTCCCCTGCAGTACTGTAAAAAGCTGCCAGGGGGGCACAGAATCTAGCCATTTCAAGGTCTACAGGTATATCGACCTATTCACAGATAAAATTTCGATACAATCCATCCAGGCTTTCCCGAGTTATGCTATTCATCCACAAATGCACATACACAACCGCAGACACAAATGCTACTGAAATCATAACCTTATTGGCAAAGGCAATATACAATTGTAGTAATGCACCAATCTACACATAACGGGGGCCGCCCTAAGACGGTCCCCGTCGTAAGACGGAACGGATTTTTTGCTGATCTTATTATCCATAAGTACACCGTGTTTGTTGCCAGTGACTATGCTGATTACAAAGGTAGATAAACCAAGTCCATGCACACAGCTTTAATCTGCATTCCAAGTATACTTTAACATATTTACTTCATGTTTAAAAAAAAACAGAATTCTAACAGTAATGTTGACAGTGCTGAATCACTGCGGTCACCGGCCTCTGCGTATTGGCCGCTCGTGTCGCTAACTATACGAACTTTTTCAAGCAGTCACACAACTGCCATCATGATACACATAAATAAAGCTCCATAAAACACTATGAATATGGGTCTTCAAATGTCTGTTGAGTAGAAAAGCAACCAAAAGGAAGCGACATAAACATTGCCACCATTGTACTCCCAAGGGAGTGTGGCCATGAAGGTGACAGACTAGAGAACGCTCCAAAGATTTATTTGACTGTAACAAATGATTCGTGCTGTCTATGAAAATAAGACTTGATAGAGAGATGTAGATGATATTTTCATATAATCAGACCGAGTTTTGTTGATGTTAGCGGTGTCGTTTTTTCGTAATGGTTTTTTTAGTCGGGCATTCACAGTCAGTGCATTCAGCCCATTGCCCGTAAAAACATGAGCTGGATTGTTCTAGGTACAGCCTTCCTCATGTGAGACAAGAAGTACATACAGTCACGATATTACTGTCAAAAGAAAGCTAAAATATCATATTATTAATTTTTTTCTGTGTACTTAAATTTATCACTTACTTCTGAAGAGAGCAAAATGTAAAAAAAGCGTACCGAGTTAGGCACACTGTCCAGCGTAGAACAAAATTGGAAGGTAACATACACGAAATAGTCTCACAGTGTTTGCCGCTTGTAACATGCAGCGCGAAAGGTTCATGAACCACATGAATGCATTTCTTATTCAAGTATGTTGTTCAAATCTATGTGTAAAAAATTCAGCCATCAAAATTTGACCACTCTCAGGCAACTAGCGATGGAGCGCCATGAGTTTGAGAGCAAGAAAAAGCGTACCGTGTTGGGGCACCTCCCGTTAACTAAACAGTAATAAAAACATCTTATATTCTGATCTCAATCACTTGATTGACTGAAAACCAATAAAATCTGCTACAGATAGCTAATAGTAATATTTATTTTTTTATTGTCTTTTCCAAGTCACAAAAGTCAGCTACAACATGACAAAACAAAGAAGAAATGTACAGATTTGGACTCAATGGGTCTGAAAAAAATTCTGACCAGTCTAAGACAGAAATTCTTGTTTATCGTAAGGCAAAAGTATGACTTTTAGAGAATAATCTGGTAAAGGGAGATGAAAGGATCTTAAAGTTTATAACTAGAAGATTCATTAAAAAATTTGTCCTTTGTCTCAACCCGCCCCTTATATAAGGCTATAAGGTATACAGTCTGCTATGGACAACAATTATCATCAATTTTCCAACCAAAGAAGTCAACTACAATATGACAAAACAATTTCAGCGAAGAAAAATTTAAAAAAATTTGTACAGAATAGGAAAAATTGGGTCTGATAAAAATTTCTAACCATAGGCAAAAATTATTGAAATATCTTAAGGCCAAAGTATGACTTTTAGAGAATATTCTGACATACTGTAATTCCTGATTTTTACAATATAGTTTTATGTTCAAGGTATTCACGGCGACGCCTGTAATGTGAAATTATCATTACTGATAACAGATATTCGTCTTGGTGAGAATAACAAACCATTTGTTCACCGTGAACATTTAGTTCCAAGAACAAGTTAAATTTTTTGACCGTGAAAGTCTGGTACTGAGAAGACAAAAAGAATTACAGGAATTATAACAATCCATTAAAATGTTGTCCTTTGTCTCAACCTAAAAAACATCTGACCAATGAAACAGTCCCGACCTTCTGACTCAAGGTCAAACTTCCTCTTCTTCATCTTGACCTCCACCAGGCGCTTCCGCCTCTCGTCACTGTCCATCTCCCTGGCGACCTCCCGTAGCTCCTCGCTGGTCTCGTCTCCCAGGAGACCCAGCAGCAGGTGTCTCTCCGCCAGGTGTTTGTTGTCCAGCGCTCGCAACACCACCTGCTGCCACCCGACGATGTCACCTGTGAAAAAAAATTACAACTTGTGAGGAATTCGTAGGGACTTAAAACATTTTGTGTAATGAAAAGTAAGGAAAAGTAGTTGTTTACAGAGTTCTAAGTGGCTGAAACAATCATGATAAGGGGTGAATACTGGTACATAAAATTCAGGTACAGGGCTGGTTCAGGTCCAGTGGATCAGTTTCAGGTTCAGACCTGAACCTGGACCTGATTGTTTGTGAAAACTTGTATATACTAAAAACAACGGTCCATTTTGCTACAAGATAATCTGTTTGTAGGAGTATCCAATGCCCATTGGCGTTTCAAAATTCTATCTTCATAAAACGACACTAACTGCCTCTTTATATTTGACAGTAAAAACTTAGAAATTACTTTTAACTCTACTCTACTTCACTCTAATCCCCAATACAATCTGTTCATTTTCTAATCGATCCAAAATTTGGTCCACTGATCATGTTTCCGGTCAACATTATTTTCTGTTTTTATCAATCTGTGAGACCAATCCATGAAGAACAACAGGTTTTGCAAAGACCCCTTTGCATTCAATTTAATTGTGTAGAAAGAGTTCTTGTTGGCTAAGGTCTGACTAAACCTTGTTTGAAACAATATATAAAGAGAAGAAAAACAAAATTGATGTGTCACCTTCGTTTGGGTCTCTTCGGTCATCTGCGTTCAGTTCTTCCTGTAGGTTGTTCTTCTCGTACGCAAAGTGATTCATCCGCTCCTCTGCCACAGACTGGTACCGCGCTTTGTCTGCAACAGATCTGGAAAGCGAGAAAACACAAAACATCCTCAAGGTTTAAGGTTGAACATACCGTTCATAGAGTTCATTAAGATAAGACGCAAATCATAGGTTTTTCCCCTTGACTTCTGGCTCCCAATTTTTTTGCTACCGCTTCAGCAATTTAATCTTTCATATTTCCTGGAAAACCTGTTTTTCGAAGCATTTTTTGGTCATACAGATGTGGTTGTCTGGGTATATACTTCCTTGTACTAGTGCACGATACTGGTAATGCAGCCTGAAAGGGCTGAACTAGCATTACATATAGAAGTGTAGAAGTTAGTATGATATGTCAGGTGTAAATCAAATACATCTTTTTTATTTTTGTACAATTTTCTTACTTTTAAAGTTTAATCACAGGTGAGTTTGTAAAGGTCAAACATCCAGATATCAAACAATATTCAAATACAATTCAATCTCTACAACTGGATAAAACACTGACGACTGAGATTTACAGGTGAAAAAGAAACCCCCGAACAAGGCAGAAGTCCCTAACTTCCGGGGTTTGTGCGCTACACGCACGCAAAGCTGCTACTTCGGGGGAATATGCTATCCCGGATATATCTGGGCACGGCACACAGGGCATGTATATGTGTGCCGGATATATCCGGGCTTGGCAGTTTAAGGGTTAAAACTTTGTCATGTTGCCCCTAAATCAGAGGACATCAAATGCAGATATGGAACTATACAATGCTTAAGTGCACACATACACTGACTCTTTCTGAAATCTACTGATGACTGCATACCTGCCACTGGTCCAAGCCCGTATCCTCTCTGCCAGCCCCACGATGAGGGCTGCCGGGATGAACATCCCCTCCTTCTCCACCCTGTGTCTCTCCCTGCGCTGCCATACCAGCTCAGACTGATAGATGGCGTCGTGACTGTCCTGGCTGTCGTGTAGCAGTGTCAGGATCAGCTCCATCTCCTCCTCAAACCTCTCGTGTAGCTCAGCCAGCGGGTTGGCTGACGTCTCGGGGTAGGTGGGCTCTTCTATGTCTTGTTAGAATATAGATAGAAAATTCATATTTTAAAAACCATGAAGTTCATATCTTCGTATCAGACCTGAGGTAAATGGAGGTCCCGTGTTTGAGGAAAGACACAACTCGAGCATTTTAAGAGCCCGCTGCACTTAGCGAAAAGAGAAGGGGTCTTTCTCTATATAAGCAGATCAAAACTACAGTTTAAATGGGGTAAGGAATTGCCTGTCATATATTGAGCAGCCTTTGTAACCCCTCCTTCTCCTATTGGGTCAGTTAGTCCTCCCTATTAGCAACCAGTTGACCTGGTCTAAATGAATGTATTTGACCTAGAGAGGAGCTGACACAGTTACATGTAGATGTAAACTGTAACCTCAAAATGTCCTTCATATCATACTCAGAAGTGACCTTTGTGCCTTTTTTCAAAATAATTTTTAAAAAGCAAAATCTTTTCACTCAGCTGGTTAGCAAACATCTCTGCAAAAGTAGCTATAGGCTTTTATACAAT
This sequence comes from Branchiostoma floridae, assembly GCF_000003815.2. Classification (NCBI taxonomy): domain Eukaryota; kingdom Metazoa; phylum Chordata; class Leptocardii; order Amphioxiformes; family Branchiostomatidae; genus Branchiostoma; species Branchiostoma floridae. The sequence continues at coordinate 7,657,234 of NC_049983.1, forward strand.
GTCATACATATCTTGTTGTCCAAAATATGAGAAAAAATCATGAGCCACTTTGAATGACTTTGAACACCATTGCTTTATGCTATATCCAGTAAAAGACTAAATCAAGTTTCTGGATTATCCTTTTAATAAAGTAGAAAAGATAATGACCAAAAGATCACTTACCAAAGTTGTCTTCAAGATCTGCGGCAGTCTTTCCAGTGTCCTTTAAGTGTCGGAAGACCCGCTTCTCAAACGACAGTCTCAGCTCTCCCATTAGCTTCATGATCCCAGGAGGAGTCTAGGATGAGAGAATTGAATATGACATCAGATTTAATGATAGTATACCAAACCTAAAAAAGTGTAAATTTATGTAAAGTAAGACCATGTTGATTCGATTATATGGATGACATTCTATCTCAGGGAATCCCAAAATTTCCAAGCATGCAAATGAATAAATTTTAGCCAAAAAAAGTTGAGTTCTGATCATAAAACCTTAGTGGTCATGAAGCTTAGAGGATGATATAAAGTGAACACATATTTCCCCAAAAAATTAGTCAAAGTTCCATGTGACAGGGATGTCCATGAAATACAAGTTTGTGAGGTACAAATCATAGCTGCATTTACCTTGAAGTGTTGGCCTAAGAGCTCGGCCATGTCCTCAGTGTTGGCCTCCCGTCTCAGGTTCTGTTCCTTAGCCTTCATGCGGGCCAGCTCGTGTTGTCTCTCCTCCTCAGGTAAGGAGGTGTTGGTCAGGATGGACACCACAAACAACTTCTCTCTGGAACAAACAAGAAAAGTTTTTTAGGTCACTTTTCAAGTTGAACAGGACTCCTGTTCTGAATGACAACAAAACGCATCATACACTATACTGTGCCACCCTATCCTTGGTACTGAAATGCATTTTTTCACCTTGCACTAAAATATTCCCTCCCATACCCTAGTGCAAAGACCCTTCTTCCATCATAGACTATAATGTACCACCTATACTATAATAGCCTTGGTACTGAGATGCATTCTTTTATCTTGCACTACAATGTTCCCTCAAATACCCTAGAGCAAAGAATTTTCTTCCATCATATACTACAATGCTGTAACACACAGATTCCGGCCAGCCCAGTGTGCATCGTTCCCTCTGATTGGTCAGACTTTGCATCGACACTGCATCGACAGTTGGTGTCATTACGAGCATAAATAATTTGGCCGCTTTGCTCACTTGGTAGTTTTATTCGTTGGTTAAAGCAAAGGCCCAGGCGTTATGCCACCATATACACCTCAGGGCGGGTCATTAACCCTTAAGTGTTTATTTCTATTTATTAGTTTTGGCTGTTCAGCACGCACAGCCAGGGCTGCCCAAAGCCTGTGGCTATTACCATTAGGGCTAGCCCTGCTGACAGAGACAAGGACTATACAAAATACTGTAGATGTATCCTGCTCTGTTCCCAAAATAATAAAGAATGCATTTCAGTACCAATGTTATAGGTAATACATCATTATAACCAACATGGAAAAGGGCCTTACTGAAAAGTTGTTACTGACCTGAGGGCGTCGTACTTCTCCTCCACAGCTGTGTACAGCACCTTCTCCTGGTCGGACAGCTCAAACGTGCCCAGCACCACGGCGGACAGCTGATCCAGCCACTCCTCACGACACGAACGCTGCTCCTGCTTACGCTGGTGGTTCAACTCCTTAGCCGACTGGAAAACAACAACCCACATCAGTTCCGACATTAGTTAATGACTTCCTCGTCCAATCAGTTTCTCCAGTTACACTTCATGTACTTGTTCTGCCAGTTCATTCTAGTGATGCTGAAGAAGAGTGATGATTGCCACTCAAAATGTTCGGAAGTGATTGGTGTAGTACCAAGTTGTATAAGATTAAATTGTTTTTAAATATTTGTTACCATCATATTAAAAAACTACACCAAAAACTGACACACAATATTCACTGCAATTATGGCATGCCAACATTGACGCTAGAATAAGTACACTTTACTAAAGAATAAATTTATTTTGAATCCATTCATTACTTCCATTATACTTTCTAGTTAATTTGGCACCGAAGTAACTGTTATGAAACACACAAACAAACACATACATTCAAATACACACAAACACGCACTCAGAAACACACACACACATACACCAAAAACACACATACACACAGCGGCCAAAAAACAATACTTAACTCTCTACAAGCCATGCCAGAAAAATCCCTCTGTCACATACAGTATGAAGTACAAGTATGTCTGTTCCAGCCCCACCTTGCCCTGCATGCCCAGTAGTGTGTTGGTCCACTCCATGTCCTGTTTCTGTGTGTGTGTGTGTGTGTGTGTGTGTGTGTGTGTGTGTGTGTGTGTGTGTGTTATATACAAGTATGTCTGTTCCTGCCCCACCTTGCCCTGCATGCCCAGAAGTGTGTTGGTCCACTCCATGTCCTGTTTCTGCTGCACATCTGCTAACACTGAGGCAGACACCACGCTGTCCTGTACACTCCTGCCTCCCAGGGTGTCTCTACGACTCTCCCAGTACAGACCTGCCGCTTCCTGGGAAATCATGTTTGAAATCCAAACGTAAAGGAGATATGATAAAGATAGATGTACTACAGGCACTTAAGAACCCTCCTCCCATATTTTACCTAAAAAATCATGCTACAGAAACAGTAAGGATAACTTTCTGCCCTCTGCCAATAGACCAATCCAGACTGACCATCACAATTAGCAGAGAGAAAGTCAATGGTAATTTACATGTAGATGTTCAACCTATGAGAGAGTGGTCCATCAAATATTTGCATTTTTATGTTCTAATTTTGCATACACTACATTTTGACTGGAGTGAATGAGGCTATGGGATCGGTCTAAGGGACGTTCTGCGTGTCCTTTCTCTGTAAAGCATAGGCATTCTATTTTAATTTCCTGTAATTTGTAGGGAAAGCCATCTTATTCAAGGTAATGCAAAGCGAGGCAACCAATTTGCGCTTTTGCCTTTCTTAATTTTAGCGTGATATGTAGGGGGTTCGTAAATTTTGGTGTAAAGCGTTGTTGGGATCCCCCTATACAGACCTTCCCAGAAGCATAAAGAAGATCAAACGATGAGGATCTGATTCAATAATTTGACAAATAATTCTAATAATTATAACAGTTGTCAACTATGTAGTTGACTACACTGTAATATGACACTCCAGACTGACCTGCAGAATCTTGTGGTGAGCATTCCTGTGTGAGACCTTGAACTCTGACCCACGTGCGCGCCACTGGTTCCTCTTCCTGCGCAGCTCCTTCAGCCTCTCCTCCCGCTGTTCCCTGCTCATCTTCCTCGCTGTCTTGATGGCATGAGCCGCCTCCCGACCTTGAACCAGCTGGATAAGAACCTGTACAACAAGAGAAGATATCTTAGCACCACGTAAAATATTACTGTAAATGCAGAAACTTTAGCGGTGGTTTAATGTTCGTGGTTTTCGCAGTGACCGCTTCACCGTGAACTTAAAACTACTGTAAACACTTTTCCATGGCAGTAAAAGACTACAGTGCATGGTGCTACCGCGAAATTAGATCCCCGCAAACTTAAATGCATTTACAGTCATGTTGCGGCCATTGGCCAGAGGGCTAGACTCAGGGACATGAGCTCAAGAGGACACGTCTTTGATTGCTGGTATTCCTGGCCATCGTCCCTTGAGAGAGGAACTTTTAGGTTAACGTTTCATATCCAAACTGATCCTGACTGGGCTGTTTGTTGAAACGAAAAATAGAATTAATGTATATGTAAAAATATGCACATTCAAATAATGCCTTCAACTATAATAATTCTCTAACTTTATGTCTTGTTTGGTGTATCTTATATCAAACTTTTTGTTCCTGAAAGCTGCCCAGCCAGGCCCCGGTTTGGAAATGTGATGTACATTTGTACATCAGGCCTAACCAACTTTCCTTCACACAACCCACGTAAACATAGGCTGTGGAAGGTGAGGGAGTACAAATAAAATTTTACTACAAAAAAGACCAGATATTACTTTCTTTTAAGATATATAAGGAGGAAAAGAAGCTGCACTGATCACCTCTCTCTCTGCTGCCTGTTTCCTGGTCACCTCCCTCCCCACAGCCAGCTGCAGGTCGACGACCCCCAGCCCCTTCCCGCTCTTGACGTGGTCCTCCTCCGGCACCTGCGCCTGTCTCCTGCCCTTCCGCTGGCGCAGCCGCTCAGCTGCCAGCTGTTCCTGTCTGCTGCGGTCACTGTCATACCTGGGGGAAGGGGGGGATATTCATATTCACATTCTTGCTATCTCCTTTGGACCAATCAGGGTTGGACAAGTTTTCAAAAATTCACTTGTCCTATTGGGCAAGTACATAAAAAATTTACTTGTCTGAAATATGACATTTTTCTAATATAAAAGTAAAATGTATTTTCACTTCCAGCATTGGCCCCTATTAGGGGCTCTATTTTAATGTGTTGACCAATACTTGATGCCATGACTGTGAAAAGTAACAAGTATATCAAAATCTCACTCATGGAAAATATTTTTGCTTGCCCATTCGGGCACTTTCACTTGCCCTGGACAATCGGGCCAGTGGACTAGTCCAACCCTGGCCAATAGAAAGATTATGTAGCATGTGTAGTCCAGTGATTAGCAACCCTGCCTTTGGACCAAGAAGTTGGGAGTTGAATCCAAGCCACTGTTGCATGCCCAATATACAAACTAAAAAGGGTTCCAGTAGTTGAGGTCTACTGTTCATTGCACTTGTTGAAAGAGCTGGCACATAGTGTCTGTCTTCTCTGTCAGGACCAGTGGAAGATAACGGTCTTTAGTGAGCTAAACAGTGAAGCAGTCCCTATAGAAAGTTTAACATAAAACCTCAGGTGACCAAACAAACTTCAAGAATTCTGTAACAGCATTTCAGTCACCTTTGAGCCCTGTATGTCTGGAACCTCTCTGCTATCCCTGTAGCGAGCAGGGCGGTGTCAAAGTTGCCCTCGTCCCTCGCACACCTGTGTTGTCTCATCAGGTACACCAGCGCCAGGATACGCTCAGACACGCCCAGAACCAGGTTACCGTCCGCCTGCAGCTTACCGAGCAGCGTCGACTTCTCTAGCTCATAGCGCTGCTGGAGGTCACTCAGGAGGTCACCTGTGGTCGTTGACCCTGGAGAGAACAAAAGAAAACATGTATTGTGGTACAAAATGCAAACCGCTACATAAAATACAAAACTGACATACCCTAAGGCTTTCATTTACTGTAAAAAGTTGTATTGTTACAGTGTAAGCACAATCAGAAGTTTCAAAGGAAAAAAGGCCTGTGTACTTAAAATCTTATATATGTCCTCCCTTTTGGCAAGTATTAGTTCAAGTAATTATGGGTTTGTTGGATTTGAGAATGGGACTTAAAGCCAAAGGTCCTGTGTTTGAGGAGAGCCACACCTCAAGTATGTCAAAGTTCTAACAGAAAAAGTAGGGGTCCATCCTGGTGTGAGTGGATCAAAATTTACAATCAAGGTTTTACGTATATATAGCTTTTACTTACTGTACATTGTACTTACTGTGCAAATCTTGTTTGCTATGCTTATAGACAGTTTTACAGCTATACAAAACAAACAGTCAAAATGATAAACTTTTTGATATTAGTTGTTAAAGGAAAATGGCAATCAATAACGAATGGTACTTAAATATGACACTTTCTACAACTTACCACTGATGAAGTCTCTGTAGTTGTTCTCCAGGATCTGATAAATTTCCTCATCAGACCTCCCCTCCTCCATAAACCTCTTGGTTTGTTCCATCTGGTCCTCCTGTCTCTTCTTCTGGTCGTCGTAAATCTCTCCCATCAGTGCCCAAAGATTCTGGTCACGGGGCTGTCCGCCGCCGGGCAGGGTGGGTGCCTGATCTAGCTGTTTGCTCTGGAAGAGCTGGTCAGCCTTTAGTTGTATCTGGAGCACATGTTCCTGCCTTTCACTCTCTGACAGGGACAGCCAGTTTCCTTCACCTGTGTGAAAGATAGACAGTTTGTGAACCGTGAAGATTGCCTTGGACAACAAGATTCTTTTACTAGTATTTTGTGGATTTTGAAAAGGTGAAGATACTGGATTCTAAACAGGATTACTTTCTAAGGGGAGTGAAAGAGGCTAGATTCAACCTTCCCTCAACTGAGATGGGGACCGATATCGACTTCCAAGCAACTTTGACCCACTGCTGATGTCACACTTTCAGTCTGACTTTGGGTCATTTCAACTTAAAAAGGATCAGAGGACTGATCGAAAGCTTGGTAAGTGCTTTATTTTGTGCATTGATTTAAAGTGCAAAATTGTATGTACAATCAAGTTGAAATAAATCTGTCTCTAGTCTACACAGAGAACTTGTGTCACTCCTCATCCCCTAAAATCTATTGTTTCTAAAGACAACTCACCAATGTTGACCTTGACCATCTCCTCTAACAGCCTCTCCCTCAGTAGCCGGTACTTCTCGTCCAGAGCGGTCAGCAGCTCGGTGACCCCCACCCTGTCCCTGGCCCTCCGCTCCATGTCCTCTCCCCAGTCTGTCCCGTCATCAAAGATAACGGCCTCAACACCGCCTTTGTTCCACCTGAACATGACAGGGATGGTTGTTAAGAAATTTTGCTGGTACATGTACTGTAATTCACTTTGTCTTCTCGGTATCAAACTTTCACGGTCTGAGAAAATCTAACTTGTTCTTTAACTAAATGTTCACGGTGGCAGCAAGTGCACATGAAAAAGTCTCTTATATTATTTGTTATCAGTAATGTTAAGTTCATGTTACAGTCCGCACTGTGAAAACCGTGAACATAAAAGTACATTGAAAAAAATCAGGAATTACAGTACTTAGCACCAGCTATGTATCGATTGAGGTATTGGTTGGATGGATGGTTTGGTAGGTCAATTCAACATAGCCCTTCTAAAGATCCTTCCAAATGTATTGTTATGCGGTCAAGTCAGGATGGCCGAGCAGTCAAAGGTGCTGCATTCAGGTCGCAGGCTGGTTCTTAGGGCATGGGTTCGAATCTTTCTATCTTTGTTCAACAAGTCCCATGTACCTGGTTATCTTTCAGAAAATAGGCCAATTAATATTCAAGACTTTACCTGCTCTTTTTTCATTTTAATTTGCTTAACATTCAGGCTTTTTTCCAAAATTCGTATCAGCCAGCTTTTTCAAAAGCATTCTTGTTTACTAAGATGGTAATATAAAATTGGACCAGATTAGTCATGTTGTCCAAAATGAAAGAATTCCCAAAGCATGCTAATATAGTAATAAAAAAGTTTACAAAACCAGACATTACCAATAATACTATCAATGATTTTTGCTAATTGTACTCATTTCCCACCTGTTGAGTTTCCTGCGACCATGGTACTTGAACTCAGCCTGGTACTGGTGTTGTTGTCTGGCCTCAGCAGCAAGAGTGTGGTCATCTTCCTGTTAGTAAATAAGCATTTATTTAGAAAAATACATGTAGGATAACATTATTTCAATTAGGTTCACATTTTTTTCTAAAATCAAGTAGTTATCTCCTCACAAAGAGTACAAAGTTACACAAAATTAAATGTTTCTGGGCTTCTGGCAAAAGTAGGCTCTTCATGCTGTTGGGACAGTGGCTTGTTAATTCACCATGTCTGATAGTGCAGTAATGGAAGGCAGAATCCATCCAACATTCCCACTTTTTCCATCATCTTTTACCTCCCCAACCAAAGTCAGGAATCAAACCTATGACCTCTCTATCTCGTGTCTGCTAACCTTGTCCCTCGGTTTTACAGTCAAACGTACAGTTAGCCTTATTTACATAAAGATCATAAGGATTTCAAATCACCAGAGCTGGATACTCCACCAAACAGATCCCTTTGTAGCAAAATGGACCAATTGTTTTCAGTATTGCCAATTCACAAGTTTTCACAAACAATTAGGTCCAGGTTCAGGTCCAGACCTGGACCTGATCCTCTGGACATTAATCCGACCTGTACCTGACTTTTCTGTACCGGTACCCACCCCTAGTCTCACCTGTAATTTGAGGAGTTCCTCCCGCTCCTCCCAGTCCATCTGTGTCCTCTTGTTGACTAGCTCTTCCTCCTCTTTCTGTGCCTCCTCCTCCCCACAAGGGTCTCCCTCCTCCGGCAGCATGCACAGCCACATCTTCATCTCATCAAAACAGACGTCGTCCTCCGGATCCACGCGGGACGCCACAAACTCATTCCACATCCGGAACGAGAACTTCTCGCCGTGGGTCGCTCGGAAGAGAAGCAGCGCGTCGTTGGGACGGAGTCGGTGACTCCCGTCCCTGTCTAGCGCCTGGAAGTCCCAGTAGACCTTTTCTTCTAGGCATTTTCTGCGATCGAGTTCCATGAGGACGTCGACGAAGTGTTTCTTGCTGCACCTGCCCTGTGCGGTAGTCCCGCATATCTGTGATACAGCTGCCTGCGCATGTCTGATGTCCACCTTGTTATGAAAGTAAGACAGCTGTTAGCACCCCTCCACTCTATGTAACTTAGTATAGCCCGACATTAACATTGAATATTGTGTGCTCTCTCTAAGAACTGATGCCTGAAGAAAGTTCAAACAAACAAACTGGAGTTGAGCACAACATCAATGTACACAGTACTAACCCTACACTTGAATAGATTCATTAGCAGCATCAAGATTTTTAAGGTCTCTGCCTGAATCAATACTAAGTAACCTACAAGGTGAAACATACCTGTTCATAGTACAGGGCCAGGTAGAACTCCTGAAGTTGGTCAGGTAGGAGGTAGCCTTGACGGGAGAGGTCCAGGGCATCAAACACTGCGTCAAAGTCCACCTCAGGCATTGTGATGGATAGCTGTACATGTACAAATCTTTGAACCTCCTGAATACAAAAGTTCAAAACAATACTGAATACAGTATAGTATGATGCTGATGTACATGAACAAGAACAATTGAAAGATGTGTCCTGTACATGTACATAGAAAACAATTGGACTACTCAACAGTAATTTATTTTCATGTAACATGTTGCTGCCTTCTTTTGAACAACTATAAATTTATATACAAGCAGATGAACAGGTGTTACAAATTTGCAACAACTTTTACTTTGTTTCATGTTTATGGCAATCAAATAACAAAGAATTTGTCGCGAATTTGTCAGCTTCATAGTCATAATGTATTCCACCAGTACAACGTTCCAATGGGCAAAACTGTGCTGTACTAGCAGTTTGACCCAAAATATAAGTTTAGGAAACTTCCTTCTCCCACCACCGGCCCCCCTCCCCCATTTACCTCTCAGCTTCAGTCGATCTCCAAATTAACGTCCAAAAGTCAACACCTAAGACATAACTCACCTAAAGAACACTTTAACACTTCAGGACATTGTTGTAGCTTCAGACTGTCGCATTTTCCTGCAAACTTGCCTGTCCAAAGTGCATTGAACGCTCTGTCAACAGTACTAAGCTCGGCTATGACAATTACTCTTCACCTAGGCAATTCTAAACTAATGACGTCAATGGAAGAGACTAAGAATAGGGGAGTTAGATAAAAATGAAATAAAATTACAAATATTTGCATGTCTAGGCTAAAATACGTTCTTTCGTGTAATAACTTGATATATATAAATTAAATTAATATCATTTATAAAGGTAAATATGAAGCAAAGTATTAGTTTTTTTCTAACCCTAAATGAGTAAACACCCCTTCTTGGTCACACCCATCTTACGCGCCATATACCGCATGCAAACGATAAAAAGCCAAATGCAGCCAAGTGAAAGTTATATAAAACTCCTTGATAACACTGGCTAAATAAACATATTTATGAAAATTTAAAATCTCTTTATGTCTAAAATTATTAAATTTACAAGGTGATGATAAATAGCTGCGTTGTTTATAATAATATGTTCACATTCGTTCTTTACGACCACATGCGGTTTAAGTTGGTGTTGGAGAGAAAATCGTCATGGCGCCACCAGAAGAAGTGGACGTCTTTAAAGTGCCACATCGGCGCATGAAGGAGCTTGTCAACTACTACTGTCAGAAGGTGAGTTGCAGAAGGTCTTCTAGAACCGAATGAAACCGCGTTTGGTGGGTGTTGGCGTTGGGAAAGATGTATATTTAAAAGCTGGGGATAGGTGTTTTTTTGGGTCGTCCTCTTGGGCGCCATTTTCATGTTAGCATATGTCACGGATGTTTACTAGTACTTGCAACGCTGGCAGTTATGCGTACTTCAAAACTGTTGTACTTTAGAAATGCTTAGACAAAACAATATTACGTAGCTTGCGCCATCCGTGAAGCCTTCACGTTTTCTTGGCCTTGCTTTCTGCGGGAAAAGTGTCCTTAATTACGTCACATATACAAGTTTCATAATTTCATAATTTACCGTAACTGTTGCAAAGATATCCTTCACATCTTCATACGTATCTTGAAGGAATAACTTGATGTGTGTTATCGATGGCAGTGTTGTTTTTGTTTGCAAATACATTCTCAACGTACATCCTCAAGGTAAATGTGGCAACAGATAGTTGACTAAATATATACACATGAAGCAATTAAAAGTCAATTAGTGTTGGCATGTAAGCTGAGAGTTATTCATGCTAAAGGTTTTAATTTAAGCTTCCAAACACTATTTAACTTTAACGGTGTGACTGTTTGTCCTTACTTCGTATTCCCTTGTTTCTTAGCTGTCTAAGACAGACTTCTCGAGTAACCGGGACCTGGGAAACCTGCTGAAGAGTCTTGAGACAACGTTCTCGGAGTTCAAGATCCACGAGCAGATCGAGAATGACTGTATCATGAACAAGTTACAGCGACGACTTGAGGTCAGTGACTTTGAGAGTCTTAAAATGACACTGAATCACCAGAATTTTGCACAGGTCCCTCTGCAAGCAGATTTAGGTAGATAATACTGTCAGTCAGTCAGTCAGTCTACATGGTAGTACCAACTAGCACATGGTACTGCACACAAACATACAGTTCAAAGTTCGAAAAACAGTTCACTAACGTTCAGAGGTCATTTCAAATGTTTAGATACTGGTTCACATGTACAGATATCTTTTCAAATGTTCAGATAATGGTTCAAATGCTCAGATGATAGTCCAAATGTTCAAATAATTGTTTAGATATTCTGATAACAGTTCCAATGTTCAAATAATGGTTCAGATGATAGTTGAAATATTCAGATAATGGTATACCCAGTAAATGTTCAGATAACAGTTCAAATGTTCAGATAACAGTTCAAATGTTCAGATAACAGTTCAAATGTTCAGATAACAGTTCAAATGGTTCAAATTTCAGATACCAGTTCAAATGTTCAGATAATGGTTCAAATGTGAAGACATTAGCTAATATGTTCAAGTAACATTTCAAATGTTAAAAAAAGCTTTAGATTTCTATGGTCAAGAACAGTTCAATAATCATTTTTGGGTGTTTATTGACTGCATCATCTTTGTGTAAGATTGAACAAAGACGTCAAACAACATTCTATTCCCCTCCAGGCACTCTCCATTCAGAACGAGCAGGTGTGTGAGGTTCACTCTCACAACCAGCTGTCGGAGATGTTGGAGCTGGTGTCTCAGGGGTACAGGCTGGTGCAGAAGGGGGAGGGAGAGATGACCACGTACGGGAAGGAACTGCGAGTCGCGCTGGAGAACTTCACCCAACGGTTCCTACCCCACATGAAGGAGGAGGAAGAGGTCAGACTTTCTTTTAAAAGCAAAATTTTACTTCATGATTTCTAAGCTAGTCTTATGCTGCCTAAGCAGCCTGCATCCAGGACTCATCCCTCCATTCCATGACAGAAATTTTGCTTTGTGGAAAGCAAATAGAAATCTATTAAAAACATCTGAACCTTATGACATGAAACTGATTACAAATGTATTTTTGTAAGCTTAGAATGACAGCTTTAACCATGTAAATTAACAACATGGGCTCCCAGACAATGAGCAGGGCTCGAAATACTTTTTTCTGCATACCTGCACTGGTGCAGTTAACATTGAAAATTACCTGCACCAGACAAATTTTACCTGCACCACTCTGAATATAAGAAGTATAGATCATACTACAACTGTTCAGGAACCATTGCTACTTTTTTCTTTTATACTATATAGCCATATAGGTGGTAACAGTCAATGCAGCTAATAACAATACATACACCTACATCATATGACATTTATGTATAAAACCCAGTACATGAACCAGTGCAGGTAGACACCATAAATACCTGCACAGCTCCAATTTCACCTGCACTAACCTGCATATGCGGGTGTTATTTCGAGCCCTGATGAGTGATACAGTAAAAGCATTCAAAGCTGGAGACAGCCCTGTAACTAAGTAGTTGAACATTTACCAATAGTATTAGTAACAACAATAGTGATAATAACAAAGTATTACCTTTCCTGTTAAGTATTTGTACAATGAAAGCAACAAAATGGATCTTCATTCTACATTATTTTGTTAGTCATTCATACACCATTGTTTTCTTTTACACATTATGTCCGGCGAATGTTGTGATCGAACTTCATGATTGTATGCATCTCACCTGCATGTATTAATATTTTCCTTTTTTGTGTGTATCAAGTGTTGTTTTTGATTGCTATGAAGGCTTATTGTTTCCTCTCCCCCCCTTAGGTTTTCCAGCCTCTTCTGATGGAGTACTTCAGCTATGAGGAACTCAAAGACATCAAGTCCCTCGTGATCAAGCGCCACTGTCTCTCCAAGTCCAAATACGAGGCAGAGTCCAAGGAGAACAAGGAGAAATCTGACCAGGACAACAAGTCTGTGAAGTGTAGAGGTGGGTTATACAGTGGAGGAAGGTGTGGGAGGTGTATATTAAATAACAGGGTACCTGGTGATACTTGAGAGTTCCATTTAACGCTTTGTTGGTATAGGGCTTTGAGGCAGTTTGTACAAAGGATTACATAGATATAAACAGCCTAAGAAAATTGATATGCAACAAGCAAAGGATATGAGAGACAGGTTGTATAGCGAAGGAAGGTGTAGAAGGTTTATAAGTTACATCAAAATAGTTCCTGGTACTTGGTGATACTCGAGAAGTCAAATACTCTTGAGGTATTAAGCTGTTTGGACAAGGAATTACATAGATGCAGGAATGAATAAACAGCAAAAGAAAATAGATGTTTATCATTCAATTTTCAAAGCATTTCAAAGCATCACTATTATAGCATGGATTCTTATTGCTTGTATCAGTGGAAAAATTTATATAAGGGACCACCAAAATGTGATCACATTGAGTGATTGACCAGTTGCTCCATATATAAAGGCGGTCACTCGTAGTGAGTTGTACAGGTTTGATTGTATGTAGACCTGTATTTAACCTTCTTACTACTGCTCAACCAATAGAGAGATTGTAGCCAAACAGCTATTTCAGTGTGCTAAAGGTTAACTGCCAATTGACAGCTTGTAAAGGTGAGATACACCACTGTTATACGCTACATTGTAGAGGTTATCGTACTAACTGCCGTCCCACGATAAGTCTGTTCCGCAGAGGAAGCCCAACAACAGCAGGAGGAGGTGTCCCCCATCCAGACCCTGCCGTCGGAGATCCTTCTACGCATGATGTCGTACCTGTCCCCGCGGGACCTGTGCAGGTGTGCGCAGGTGTGCCGCAGCTGGTCGGACCTGGCACGGGACGGACACCTGTGGCAGGTGATGCACCCGGCACGGTGGGCCCAAGGTGAGACAGAAGTCCCAGTTTAACCTTCTCCTTGCAGCCTAAGTCCATTAAAACCAATAGAGAATTGATATCCAAATTGCTACTGTAGTGTACTAAAGATTAAGATCTTGCTATACCTTATCTTCCCTCATTAATCATCTCTGACATTCTTCACTCTTTCAATACATAATTTTTGTTACTTTGGAATATATTTTTTAAATAATTACAGTCTGTTGGCTTCTTTTTGCTACTTTTTCTTTGCCCCAAATTATTCACAATATAGCTGATTGATTTTTTAAGCCATTCTTTATTGAGTTTGACAATAGAGGAGGCCACAGAGTCATAAATAGATAATGCACTGTCATGATATTATTGACAATATATGTAGTATCGCATACTGTATTTTTATAAAGTTAGCTGTTAGATAACATTGTAGCCTTAAAAGTAAAACTTTGAATTTGCAGTTATCTTGAGTATGGAGGTGTTACAGCATTTTTTGTCACTTAATATATTCTGTTGAAAGAATGTTGGTGTTCTCCCCTTCTTCTTCCATTCTGTTACTCTCAATTTTAGTATTTTTATGCAATATGATGTTATCAACAGTTAGAAACAAGACAACATTTGCAAAAGTTTATACAATACTTATAGTGACTTTGAATCTGTAGTCTTTTTACTGTAGCCTCCACCTTTACCTTGCAGGTGATTGGCGTTTTGGGTTCCTTCCCGATGAAGACCCAGATGACCTGCCCGTGTACGGAGCCATGGGAGGGGAGGAGGAACAGGACCTGTATGTAGTGGTGGACGAGGACGCAGACTTCGACGAATCAGCAGAGAGCGACAACAGCGAGTCTAGTAATCTCAGCTACACAGGTATTGGAGGATTTGTGGAATTTGACTTTTCTATAATGACCTGGTTGTTGTCAGCTTCTCTTAGTATTAATTGGTTGAATCTCAAACTGACACATAGGGACTTAAGGGCCTTATTTAGAAGGTAATGTTAAAATTGTTAACAGTTTTAGTATACATTCATACAGCCATATTATACAGATTACATTTTAAAATTCCCTTTGAAAGTTTGTTCTATTAATATTATACCCCTGTAAAAAGGTAAGGCCTCAGTGTAGTTTTGGTATTATACAAAAATATGGCAGTCCACAATGCAATGAAAATCTGTATGCAATGAATGAAATGTTTGATGTGGTGTTAACTTGTAGTTGCATGTTACAGATACTTGAAATTAGAAATGACTTAAAGTATCTTTGATATGTGCAACTAAACACCATATTAAACAGTTAGTACTGAACATTAACTCCACACAGCTACTACTCATAGTAGAAGTAGTAGGTGTGTAGTAGTAACTGTGTGAAGTTAATGTTCACAGCCCCAAGTCATCATTCCCATTGATTCACTGTTTTGTTTATCGTATGTTGTTTCTTATGAGTATTAGACATAAGTGTGCTTACACATACACATAGGTATGTACAAATACTCCATGTGCCCCTGTGTTTCAGCTGCCTGTATCCAGCGTGAGGCTAAGATGTTGACATCCCTGGTGAGAAACCTCCTCCCCCACGTGAACCGGTCTGTCCAGTCACTGGTGCTGAGGGGCAGCCGAGGACTCACCAACGGACTGGTAAGTTTGATCAAACTGTTGAATTTCCAGTAAAACCCTGCAGTTTACCCATAGAGTATTTTAAGATGTTTTGGGGTCACTTTTATACCCTGACATTTCGTAAGAAATCTGATTTGCTGTATTTCCATCTGTGTATTGTAATAATGCCTAGAATGTTACTCCCATGTCCTGTAAGGAATGTATTAAGTTTATAAAAGGTAAAAAGGTTCAACATAAACCTAGCCAATTAACAGCCTCTGTGAAATTCTGTGTCTGACATTGTTGTGTGTATTCCTACAGGTGTACAAGCTGATAGTGAGCTGCCCTAACCTGGAGTACCTGGACTTGTCTCACACCAATGTGTCTGATGTTGCCTTCAAGGGGTGAGGAAAACGTTTCAGTTATTGTCTTGCATGAAATAGCCTTAAGTTATTTGAGTCAGCATGTACTTCCTTTTAAATTTTAGATATCTTATTTGTAAACATTTCTTAGTCCTCTGATACCTACTAAATAATCGTTCTTGTGATACATTACAATGTATGTCATGTCTGTAGTTTATGGTAATAATTTGAACTTTGTACCTTTTGGTTTCTGGTCTTGCATAGAGTAAACTTTTGAACATTGTTTCTCCGGTTTTTGGTCTTACATACTGTAATCTCGGTACCAAACTTTCACGGACAGAGAAAATCTTAACTTGTTCTTGGAACTAAATGTTCATGAACTATTTGTTATTGTCGCCAAGACAAATTATTTGATATTGGTAATGATAAGTTCATGTTACAGTAGTCACCGTGAAAACCGTGAACATTAAAGTACATTGAAAAAATCAGGAGTAATGAATTGAACTTTGAACTTTGAACTTTGTTCCTTGGTTTTACATAGGGTAAACTTTGAACTTTGATAGTAACTATGTTCATGTTTCATCTGTCCTATGTTAGGCTTGGCAAGCGCGGTGCAGGAAGAAAGCTGCGCCACCTCGACCTTTCGGGCTGCGTGAACATCACGGACTTGACCCTCGTCCGGCTGTCCAACGGGCTGGGACGCCTCGCCTCGGGCAGCCCCAGCGTCTCTCGTTCTGCGGACAACAAGAAGCGCAAGGAAGCCTCCAAGTACATCTGCTGTGACTTCTCCAATGCTGAAGGCAACATGTGTTGTATTGACACAGATTACGAGAGTTCTAACCCAACACTTGCGCCGTGTCACACTGGCTGTTCTCAGAGCAGCACCCAGTTTGAAGACATTGAGTGCTGTCAGGGCTTCTCGGAAAGGACTTGTGATTTCGAGTATCGTGCTCCGTACCAAAGGACTTGTTGCGGTACCGAGCAGAGATCGTCCTCCCCTCCCAATAACGACATCGCATCTTCTCGGACTTGTTGCATGTCACAGGAGGAGAACCGCCCATTCCAAGCTGACAAAAATGCAAGAGAGAAAAGTCAGCGCAAGAATAAGAAAGACAATGATTGTGCCAACAATGATAACGTTGGCGAAAGGACTAACAACTGTTCCCCCAACAATGGGGATGTGGACAAAGACTATGATGAAGCTGAGGAGGTGACCAGAGGCCTGGCTTACCTGGGCCTGTCGGGATGCTACCAAATCACAGATGAAGGGCTTGGGTAGGTATATTTACGTATTGGCACATAGACTGATAGAGGAGCTGTGTTTTTCTTATAACTGTTTTATTCTGTATTTTGGTGAACAGTTTTGAAACAGTTGAGTATAGACTCGGTGTAATGATTATTAGGATTAATGTTATGGTGTACTGTTAAATACAGTTTATGATGCTGTGGTTACTTGGATGGCTGTAGTTTGGTTTATGCTCACTAGGGGGCATTGCAGCATCGTGCACAAACACTGCTGAGTTGGGACTCAAATTTCATAGGTCTGAGATTTGACAATTTCTTCCCGTTACTAATACTGTATGTATCAGATACTTTTTGAAAGAAACCACTTTATACATGGTACATGTATACTACTTCAAATTGTGTTATGACAAGGTAAGTTTGAATTGGATGCCTGCAGTTTAGTTTTTGCTCACTAGGGGGCATTGCAGCATTGTGCATAAACAGTTGGGACTCATGCATATTTCATCAGTCCAAGGTATAACAGCTTCTTTCCAGTACTATTATTCAACAGATAATTTTTGCAAGAGACCACTTTATAGATTTTACTTAAAATTGTGTTATGAAAAGGTAAGTTTGAATTGGACCAGGAAAGAGCTAGTTGCTATTAGAAAAAGTTTTGTAATCTTTCTGAAAGATCATTTTTACCCTCCCCAGTGCCCTGGCGTCCCACGGTGGTCTCCCCCAGCTCACACACCTGGACCTGTCCGGCTGTCTCAACATCACGGCCGACGGGCTGGCCGCGCTCGCAGACAACTGCCTCTCCCTGGACCACGAGCAGTTCTTCTACTGCGACAACATCACGGACGGGCCCTTCTCCGACACCGCCAGCGGATGTCAGAACCTCCAGTGTTCCTCCCGCGTGTGCTGTCGCTCCGGGGAGTAGGGCGCGAGATATGCTACAAAACCTGCTCTGCTGTCACGTATCAGGGAGTATTGCTCGGTTATATATATCAAAATATATACTATATATAGTATTACAGGGTTGGACAAGTTTTCTAAAATTATGGCAAGCACATGAAAAATTTACTTGCCCGAATCAATTTTGCCCAAAATTCAAATGGCACTTTCATATTCATTTTCACTTCCAGCAATGGAATTCTTATTATTACCTCTTTTGTCATGACTGTAAAAAGTAACAAGTACTTATATCAAAATCTCACTCAATAGAAAAATCTTACTTGCCCGGTGATGCACTTTCCGGTGATGCACTTGCCCGGTGATGCACTTGCCCGGTGATGCACTTGCCCGGTGATGCACTTGCCCAATTATTTTTAGCCCTGGACAGTAGGGCTAGTGGACTTGTCCAACCCTGTATAACTCATTCTCTTATACGTAAACTACTGTTAGAGAAGCCAAAGAAGTACCTGCTTCCAAATTATGTACCAAAGTTATGCTGGCCCAGCAAGACTTTTTTTGTTTTATGTTTTGTGTTACAATATTTTGTTACTTGTGTATAACTAGTAAAGCAATGCAAAGTTTCCCCATAGCTTGGTATTTCTGAAAGTAGTGTAAACCTGTATGAGGGTTGTACAGCTTATCTGATTTTCAGTTTGTTCTGTTTTTTCAATATTTTGAACATGATATTTGATAATTTAATCTTTTGAAGTGTTCATAGGACACTTGGAAATTATAGATATCAGGAAATTATTTCATATTGTGAGGTAAGGACCTCTGTACCTCACAAATGACTTTTATGGCCAGTAATGCCTTTTTTCATTGTGATTGAAAATCTTTGTTCAAAATTTCCAAGGCAATAATAAGTATAGATTGGAAAACAGCTTCTAATAAATGATCGCATAAATTTTGTCATTGACCACTGAATTAAGTTTTAAAATTTAGCAAAAGCTACATGGTAACCTGCGTTAAGTAGTATACCTCTATACACAGCATTGTAGGAAATGAGGATGTCAGGTCAAATCTTTTGAAATTTGCATCTTTCAAAAAATCAAAATTCTGTATTTCCTAAAGATGTTACACTTGGGAACTCACAGACACTCACTACGTCTTAAAGCCAGTACGTCTTAAAGCCAGTTTGTAAACTATCTTCAGCATCTTGTATTCCAAACGAAGCAAAACCATCTGTCAGGTCAAATTTTTTTCAAGCCTAAGCACTGCAGCTTTCCTGACAACCATTTATAGATAAGTTAAGACTGGGCGCATGAAATATTTAACAGTGTCAGTTTTCTGAGAATAGACAATGAGCGGTGTGAAAGACTTGTCGTATATTATGTAATGGTCATCAGTTTCAAACTGGAGACGACATCACGATTACGAGACGTCGACAGATCTGGTCTCCATGGTAACGGCACGGAGTTGGAACGCGGCCAGTTCGTCAGCGCCAGACAGTCCATCAGACTTGCTAACATGGTGTGGAAGTGACTCCTCTTACCTCTTCAGTGGCAGAGTGCAGCCATTAGCGACACCCTGCATGGAATGAATGTCAGAATTGTCGCAGGAAGGCTCGGATCAGTGACACGCATACGTGACAGCTGCTCGCTAAAGATAAACGTACAGAACACATGATGTGTGCCAGTATTCTCACTGTGTGCTCTCAAAGTAATATATCAATTGTCTGACATTGCTGTATATGCACTGCAGTGGACATGTAACTATAGACGTCACTCAGATTATACTAGAATCAGTATAAATCTATTGGGATCAAAATAGAATCTATCAGAAATTCAATGGACGAATAAATAGCTATCAGGAACAAGGAGACTGTGTATTTGCAATGCTCTTGGTTGCCTCAGTGCTAAGGTCATATCTATGAAGTCCTGAGCGATTGTATCACATGCATTACATGAAGTAGAAAAAAAAGTTCTTCATTTCTGTGTGTTGTATATTGGCTTGCTAATTTCATTTTCAAGCTCCAAAGCAAACCAACCTATAAGCTATAGAAACTGTCAAATATTTAAGTCTGCTGCCATGAAAATAAATGGTCTATGAAATAGATTTTTGGTACTGGCTGGTTTGGTTTATCATGGTTTCAAACTTTGCCATTATTCAAGGGGTTATTCAAAGTCATCTAAGGACATGGAAAAATGACAAATGTACCAGTGACTCTAATTGGTTTATCTAAAAAACAAGGAAAAATCCATATTTCATGTTGGCAAGGTCAAGGAATTTGAGGGGAGTTTGAATGAGACAAAGGAGCAACTGTCAGTCGGGTGAGGCCATGAAATGGGTGTCGTTGGTGCGCATCTATGTAGAGATTACATTGAGTGGTATGATTTATTCCTGGCATGACCGCAAGATCGTCTAGAGGTGAAAGGGACATAGACTGATAGAGTGGTTGTATGAAATTCCAGGGTATTTTGAGTCTTTTGACAGATGATTTTCCTCATGTTTAATACCAATGTGTCAGCCATTCAAAGCACTTTATATATAGAGATAAGCATTATTTACCACAAATATAGTACAGTGACAATTGTATGGCCGATAGTTACTATAAAGTATAAAATAGAGACATAATGAATTTCAGAGTTCTACTGAATATTGTTTATTAAATATAACAAACTTGAATTTTCATACAGTCTGGTTGGGTTAAACATGTCATTATCATTTCTAATAACGTAGGATCGATGACCTAACTTAGCATTACAAGAGTTGTCAAAGATATAATCAAATCTACTGGTATCAGGTTTCCTGTTGTAGTTGTTCACCTTGTTGTAGCAGGGACTATTTTAGAGAGAAGTTGGTTGCCCTTCCCTTTTAACATGCTCGAGGCGCCTCTTTGAACACTGGACCCCCTTTTACATTGGACTCCCACTCTGAACGATCCAACTGAAATGCCCCTTTCCAGATTTGAACCAGGGTCTCCCATTTGCCAACTAACTGAAACCAGGCTGCTACCAGTTGAGCTACAGTGACATCCTGTACTTGAACATGTACAAAATGTGCTTGTCTCCTCATTCAAGGTAATGTGTAACCTATTGTAGGCGTTTTATGCGCTGTATCACCTGGTACGAGATAACGTGACCATCACAAAGTCCAGATGACTCAGATCAAGGGCAGAAAACAAGTGGTACTTGACTTGTCAGGTCTCCATGTTTTGACTGTGCTGGTGCAAAGTTAATCGCCCTTAACAAATCTTTTCGTCATAGTGCTAAGAAGAAAATTAAGAAATTTTTGTGGGCTTCTCCCCATTGAGCTACTAATGACCAGTGGTATGGCATATGTTAAGATGAACTACATTTTTTCTGTCAATGTTCACAATATTACCCTGAAAGGAGGAAATTATTCCTAGAAATTTTTCCAAGCTTTTTACACCTCAACAACCAACAAAAAACAATCTTCATGCTTAAGTCATCTAACCTGTTTATATAGTTTACCGATTGCATACAAAAAGTAAGTCAAACCCGAGATAGTTTGAATAGACATAGATTTAAAATAGATGACATATTCATGAAGCATGATGTGTTTTCTTCAGCTAGTAGTGCAATTTGGCTTGGCTACAACTCGTGTGTTTATCCATGCTCAACAAGTTATCCCTCCTCTTCTCAATAAGTGTGTTCTCAATAAGTTGTTTCTAACCTTCCTCAAGCACACTAAAGAAACCATTTGGCTAGTAATTTTCTGTTGGTTCCTGTATGTTTCTACTGCTATGGGGTTACGATGCAGGGAGAGAGTTGAACACCCTTCAATATTGGTAAGAAAAATCAAGTACATACTTCACAATGAAAGTTGGCATGTTCTTGACATTATACAATCATAGAAACCTCTCAAAATGCTCTGTAACACAAAGTAGGTTTGAGAGTGGACCACTACCACAAAGGTCCTAACTATTGTGGTAGTGGTCTACTTTAAATAGCCAAGGGGTTGGCCCAAGCTTGGACATGATGTAAAGAATTAGACCCCACCCACTACTTCAGTATATTTTTCTATGGCCCTGTTGTGTGTTTGTATAGGTACAATGGGTGCACTTAATGGTTAGTCTAGACCTGCTACGTAACAGGTTGGGTTTTAAAAACCACACCTATGTATGCTGATGGTCACAGAGGACTATACATGATTGAAAACTTGCCTCAGAGTTCTGTTAGGCTGTTTTAAAATTAATGCTCTTTGTTCTGTTTTGTGAACCTAGAAGTTCTACCCGTGGCATTGCTTCCACTTGTGTTTCTGTTGAGAAACTGCGTAGTTGTTGCAGTCTTGGTGTGCTCGAATAACACTTGTTCAGCAAGACCAAGGACGTTACAAGCACTTGTACATCCTTGTTAGGACAAGAAGTGCTCGTAAGAGCAGCGGCTCGCTACGGTGAGGTAAACAAGTGAGCAAGGCCGCACCAAATTTATTTGTTTCTCTCAGATTTTTTTTAAGAAGAAAATTGTACCAACAGGTCGAAAAAAAATTAAATTTTTTTTTTCAAAAGGTATGGGGCAAAAATCTACGGCTTAGATAACACAAGAAACCAAAAGCCTGAGGAGTTTAATGGCAAATTTTACACAATGAAGAATTTGAACCCTTCCTTTGATTTGTTACTAAATGTTCTCAATAAAAGTCATTGTTTTTAGACTGAAAATATGTGTATGTGGCTCTGAATGGTAATATTTACTGGTTTATGATAGCAACATGTGTATTATTTTTTCTCGGGACTTGATTTTTTTTTTTAGAATGACCAAAAAATGGACAGTCAGGCGATTCTGAGAAGCAACAAATAGATTTGGTGTGGCCTAATGGAGGGGGGGAGGGTCGAAGCCTTAGTCATACCCAGCCCCACCCACTCTCACACTTGGCCATTTACATGGCTCGGGCGCGTAAGCGTTGCCGTGGGACCAAGCCTCATGTTTGTGTCATATCTACACAACCAAACACAGCCGCCTTTTATTCTGTTGACATTCCAAAGTACCCTGACAGGTTGATTGCTACGACAATCAAAACAGTCTGGACCGGCCGCGTGATTTTCGACGTCGCGTTTGGCCGTACGCACGTCTTTAAACATCGCAATCAATTTGCCTTGCTCAGTGTTTGAACTGTTAACTGTTACAGTCTGTTGCTATATTAGGGCCTTTTTGGCCTTGGAGTTAATTTGTAGTATACAGAAGGCTAGTCTGACAAATGGCTTTTTTTGTGGTCAGAACCACATCTGAATCGATGTGTTACATCAGGGTAAGAGATCATATTGAAAATTCTCATGGAACCTGGGAAAAAAGACTTTGCAACACTGCACAATCAGTGCAATGGCCGAGCAGGTAGACAGTTCGCCCTTGCACTCAGTAGGTCGTGAGTTTGATCCCTGACCGAGTTATACCAAAGACTTTAAAAATGGTACAATAATGTCATGCTGCTTTCTCTGTTTAGCACTCAGCATTCGGGAAAGAGTATGTAAGTTGAACACACAGACCATTACCAGTAGACTTGCCCCCAGCTGTAGCAATTGCACAAAGTTGTGCGGCCCAGGACTAGATAAATGGAGATGGGTGCCACCCTATGTACCATCTTGTGCAACAAGGACTTTTAAAAAAAAAACAGTTACTTTTTGTATCAAAGTCATTATGTAACCACTGCATGTTATAGTTTTCAGAGAAGCAAGTGAAAATTTTGCATATTAATCAGACTTAGTTAATGGAGAGCAATATGGACAGGTTTCTCCTTTTTGTCTCTGTAATCTTGCCTAGACAGTAGACATCACAGGTCACCATCAAAATGCATGATAGATATATTCTCTCCCTGTTGACTTCCCCTGATGGTAATACAGTGCTTAGGTAATCCTAAAAGCGAAAAGAAAGACCTTGAAAGGAGGAAACAGCCCGTAATGACCTCAAAGTAGCCACTTATAAAGACATAAACGCAGTGAACACAAGAAACGAGAACTCTTTACAAGTCGTTTTTTTTTTTTCTAAGTGACAAGCCGGCAGTAAAGATTACGGAAGTTCATAAAAGGACATTGCCTTTGAAGTGCACTCAATGCAACCTTTGACTCCACTTAGCACTAGTCTCCGAGTCTGGCACAACTTTTTACTGCAGGCCAATTTGCAAGGAGCTCTCACATGCCAAGCCACGTGAAGCCTTGGTGTGCGCGGAATATAGATTTTCTATGAAGGGGTGCTGTTAAGTGTGGCAGCGAGTACTGTAAATGCAGAAACTTTCACGGTGGTTTAATGTTTGCAGTTTTCGCGATGGTCGCTTCTCCGCAAACTTAAAATCACTGCGAATATTTTTCCATGGCAGTAAGAGTCTACAGTGTATGGTGCTACCGCGAACTTAAAACCACTGCGAAAAGTCCCTTTTCCCGCTACCGTGAAATTAAATCCCCGCTAACTTAAATGCATTTACAGTAGTTGCAGTTCTATAGTTATAAATGCACTTGCAACACCTCAGAACTTTGCAATGAAAAGAAGTTGGAAGTTGGAGCACTTCTCAATGCCATGTGAAAGTTTTAAAAGGGTGTCTGTCAACTGAGTCTGACAGGTGTTTTTTAATTGATGTGAGAAAGGTAGTACTTTAGGCAAAAGGTTTAGAATTGTTTATTCAGAATTTCCAATTACAAATTTGTACTCAGCCTTGTATACTTGCTTATCCCCCAAAGTCCTCTTCTAATAGGATAAAAATGTAATCACAGAAAGTATTACAATTTTGTCATCATGGCTAATTACAATGCGTCATTCACTGTAGAGTGACTTTGTAAAATACGAATACACATAACTATACTTTAATAAACCACAATAAGCCATACCACACTGTAATTTGCACAGTTTTTATTATCAATTTTGCACAGTTCTCATTCTAACTACCCTTTAATTCCATAATCTTCCCAACATGAAAGATTTTTCCATAGTTAAGTCCAAAAGTTCCCTTATATAACAGACTGTATCAGGTAGTTGTTCTAAGATGTTGAAAGACAAATTAATTTACAATATTATGGAAGACTTGTAAGGTTACCGGTACATAACAACAATAACTTGATGAATTTTGTTTATTAAACTTTCCATATCAAATGGAGGACGAGACAAATTAGGTGAAAGGTCACCTCTACAAGTTGTTTCCCCGAATTTTAAGAATATTAGAGGTACAAATTGTCGCAGAAAATGTGTTTTTCGATGTATGACTTAATCAGAAATTGTATATAATGGGAGGGAGGGGGGAGAAAGTACCTTGAAGTTCTCAGAATTACTGAAACTGTTGCTGTCAATGCTATTACTCCCACTGGAGATTATATGGAATTGAAAAGACAACTACATGCAGATCATTTAATGCTGGCAAATATGCACACTCAGTCTTTCTGCCCTACCCACACAAAAGTTTTCAAGTGCAATGCAATCGCGACAAGACATCTTAATGTACATGCACACAACACAGCTCAGTGTGAGTGCCATTCCATGGCCAGCGGCCTAAAATTGCCGAATCTATGAAAGTCAAGTTAGCTAGGATGTGGCATTAATGGTCCTCTGGCACATGTGCAGCCATGTGCTCATTAAGATAGCATGAGCTTGCATCTCAGAGGTGGACAAAGACTCTTAAGTTTGAGAGCACATTTTGATGTTCCAGACGTATTAGCTTGGCCACGTGAATCATCTTGAATTCTTAGAACACCCTTCAGCATTGCTGTCTAGCTTAGGAGTCTTGAGATCTTGCTTCTAAGGATTTACCCGGCCCGTGTTAACTTCATGTGCAATACTGGTGCATCTACAGGGCTCGAAATACTGGGTGCATGTGCACCCAGGTGCACCCAAAATTGGAGCTGTGCACCCAATTGTTTTCAGTGGGTGCACAGGGTGCACCCAAATATTTTCTTAGGTTTATGTATGTAAAGATATCAAAGCATACTAGTATACATCATATTCTTGCCATCTAAGTGTGAGAAAGATAATAAAAATGTCTGTCATGGTACTTGTTTAAGAATTTGATAGTTTTATTATTAGGTTGTTACTCAAATTTAAGTGGTGCACCCAAAAATTTTTTGGTGCACCCAATTTTTAAAGCTGGGTGCACCAGTGCACCTAATCCCAAAAATGAATTTCGAGCCCTGATCTAATATATAAACTCAACCTTTAACAGTGCTAAGAAAGGTGCAGCATCATAATGCGAGAGATGAAAAAAGCTTAGATACATGTATACAAAGGAATATTTAAACTTTTCAGTGCATTGGTGAAGGTGTACTTAAGCCCACATTCCTTTTTTTTTTAAATTGTCAACAAAATATAACACCTTACTGGCTTACATCATGCATATGCAAGCCCAGATCTTCAAAGGAGGCTTTTCAATGTATGGATGTGCATTGACAAATTATAAGATGTACCTTCTGACACAAGAATACCTTGAAGTTCTCTGAAATACGATGCATTCTCTGCAAATGGATATGGTATAGAGATTACTTCTTAAGGCATTTGGAGTGACATCCATCACTCTTCTTCAGCAGCACTGGAATAAACTGTCAGAATGAGTCGGTACTAATATCTACCAGTAGTATACATTTTGATTTTTTTTACAACCAAAAACGCCTTTCAAGTTGCCCCAAGCTCAAGTGGAACGCTGTGAAAAACAACTGATTACAATGCTTTTTCAACTCATCAAGATTCCAATCCGTCCTGGAAACTGACGTTCGCAGCAGGCAGCCCCCAATTTTCACCAGCATAGTAATTAAGTAGACTGCGGTCCAATCTTAGCTACCGTAAAGTGACCATTCCATCTTGCCTGAGGTTTGAAATATGTGTTCACTCTCATCTTTGATGTATGGCTTGGGCCAAGTTGATTTGGTTATATGGATGACACCAGCACGCGCACCAATTTTTGTCCGTTTCCAAAAAGACTAAATAATATGCATTTAAGTTCGCTGGGATCTAAAAAAAGGACTTTTCGCAGTGGTTTTAAGTCCGCGGTAGCACCACGCACTGTAGTTTCTTAATGCCATGGAAAAATGTTTGCAGTGGTTTTAAATTCGCGGTGAAGCAGCCACCGCAAAAACTGCGAACATTAAACCACCGGGAAAATTTCTGCGTTTACAGTAAAACACGTTTTCAACCATACTCTTAATCGCACATGATTAAATTCTCATGATAGCACCTTCAAAATCAGCAAATATATGGATTGCAAAAATAAATTCGGAAAATGTATACTACTGTCACAGAAGATTATTAAGGTCAAAGAAGATGTGATAGAACAAAAATGAAGAACCTATTGTTTGGTTACTATATTCTGTGTGTTCAGTCATTTGTTCAACCTTCCTGACCACTTAGATTTCATGATGAAGGCAAACTTTTTTTTTATTCGCACACTCACATCAGTTTTGGACTCACCCACAGGATGTCATCCATATAATCAAATCAACACAGCCTTAGTGAAGTTTGAGAAGCTGTTGAATGATGGATTATTCTGCCTCTCACTCTCCTTTAATCTTTTCCATCGAGGTTGTAATATGACTTGTGTTGCTACATAAGGCACATAAATCTTGTGTGACCTTTAGGGCATTGCCTGTATCTAGAGGGCTTGAAACACTGAGTATAATTGCTCTTTTGTGCTAACTTGTGTACCCAAAATTGAAATTATGCACCTACCTTTTTCTAGGTTGCATGATTATGAAACAACCAGAGGGGCGAGTAGAACAGAAAGAAACAACATCCCGACTTCCGGGATTCGAACCCGCGCCGAACCCGGGCAGCCGGATCACAAATCACGACTGCTATCACTGTCGCCACAAAAGCACTAGTATTTGTGTAGCATTAAAGATAAAGTAAAGGTACTATAGTACACAATGTCATAAGCATACAGCATATCGACCTTCATGTCTGAGAAAAATATTTGTAAAAATTTGGCTTTAAAATTTAGGTTTTATTTTTAAAACCTCAGCTTTGCGGACATACTTTATCTACTCTGTGCCCCTAAATAGTATTCTGTGCGCCTAAATTATTAGGTAGGGATCACCAGTGCACCTCGCCAAAGTTGATCCCAGATACAGATAGGGGCCATGATTGCTTAGATGTCAGTAGCTGATACAGACTCTATTGTATATAGCCTTGACATTGGCCAAGGGCACGGAATCCCTTGCTAATACTATAACACCCTTTGAACCAGTGAAAGATGTATGGAGATCTGTGGATTCATCTCTGTCTATCCTCCCCGGCAGTTAGGCTGTTATCTGAAATCCTGTTTTTACAAGGCATGGGCAATGTTCTTGGGATGTGCAAGAGATTTAATGGGGCAAAGAGGGAAGTGAAAGGGCTAGAGCTACCAGTAGGTCGCTTCAAATTACTGTCTTGGTTCACAGATTTGCTATTTTATTCTTTTCTTTTGTGACCAAAAAATTCTACCATTCAGAATATTAATCAGCCCCAAATTTCTCATATTTAACACCAACAGTAAAAAATAAACTCCTTCCAAGAAATTACATTTTCTTATCTCCAGGCAGATTTACCAGTGGCATAAGATAGTATCAAAGCTGGCTAAGGAGTAACAGCTGGCCAAAGGAAGTCATCAGCTACCGGTAGCCAAACACACTCCTAAGCCAGCTTCACTCCTCTGGCAGCTTTCGATACTATCTTATGCTACCGAAGGATCTGATTGGAGATTAACATTTTTGATTTGTCAATGCATTAAACGGTGAAATTTTATTGTTTGATTGCTACCCAGCCTAGCATTTTGACTGAGGCACCTGTGGTAGCATTTGGGCCTATCACAGAATGCCTGTTTCCTTTTTTAGTTTACTCCATAACTGTCCTGCAAAAATCCTAGAACCAAGAAACTGCATTTGTGCAGCTTTATATTGCAAGGAGGAGATTGAAACCCTGAGGACGGAAGGATGACTACAGGATAATGATGCCAACCAGAGACATTGATCCATGCTCTGTCTGCTGTAGGGATGGGGTTTTGATGTGTGATGTAGGCTCAACATCAGACATATTACCTGCAGCAAGGGACAACTCATCTTTAGGATGTAAGCTGTACAACTCCATCAAACGTTGCCTGTACCAGACTCCTTCATCATGAGTGTCGCTGGAAAAAATAGTGCAGACTGGCCACATAGACTGAACAGCCTCCTTTAACATTTATCTGCCGGGTTACATAATTCTGACCCTGAAAAACGGTGTGACTGAGAGATGTATCCAGTACAGCTGTATATCTTCAGATATGCACAGTAATAAGGTATACAGGAGTGCGGTATACTAAGGGATGTTACATTGGAGATCTCTTCAGACACATTCTTTGCGAGTGGTAGATATATGTGACCTGGCGGTATTTTGTTAGTAGAAGGTAATATTCAAGAGGAGTTAGCCTACCATGGTATACAATTTGTAACCTACAAAGTCTGTCAGAAGTTGCCATCCTTAAAGAACATAGTGAGACTTTTCATCTCTGAGTCAGTGTAGTAGCTGGCTGACAGACGTATCATTTCAGACAAATTTCAAGACAGTCATTTGTTATTGGGTGGGCCAACTACTCTCTCTTCGCAGCCAAGGGCTGAATTGTGAGGAGCTTACAATAGTCAGGGCTAAATCGCAAGAGCGCTAACTCAGGTGATCTCAATACGACTTTTGCAAGGGTCTGGAACGGCTGCTTTTCGGCGCTAACTCGGGTGACCTCAATATGACAGCAATTGCCCCATGTGTTGCCAAAAGATTGTAGGTTCACTAGCTATATGTATAGGAGTGGAAAAATATATAAGTTCGCTCTGGAAAGTAACTTCTGCTTTGGTGACTGAATTATTCTCTGAGCCATCCGGGCGACCTTTTGACTTTGGTGTCAATCACTTCAATACTTTACTTCCCCATGCCTAATTGCATATACCTGTAGCACTGCTACTGAAGAATGTCATAATCAACCTTAATGTCTAGAAACAACATAACCCTCTGTCACGAACAAGCAACCACAACCGCACCGCCAGGTCCTGTGTGATTGATAGCTGGTAAAGTACATTAGAATATAAGGTGAAGGTCCCCTCTCTTGTGTGGCACAAATCTTCATGGGCAAGTTTGCTTGCTGTTTTTGTAGCAAAATTAATGTAGTAATATCTGGGAATGCATTGTTATCTCTTCACCTAAGTGATTACCTAACTGTACCTTAAGGCCACACTGATTTAACTTTATGGATGACATTCGGGCACGCATTGATTTTCGCCTGTTCTCCAGAAAAAAAATACTAGTCACATGCATGTCACCTAACAGCATCCCTGGTCAATCTGGATTTTCATCCTTGACAGAGGACCTGCTCTCTAGGGTAAGGGGGCACATATTCAGGGCATGAGGCCAGTACAGTGCCGTGTTCCCCTCTTTAGACAAGAAGGTGAACATAAGACAAACCAAGCTTTTTTTTCCCTACATTTTTTTCGCCCTCGCACAATCATTTGTTTTGGGGTCTCCAGAGGATGTCATCTATAAGACTAGAAAGGCCGACATTTGCTTAAGAGCAAATACAGCATATTTCAGCCATACCCCTTCCCACGCAACATTGGACTGTTCCAAATCACCCCTGCGCAAAAATGGAACATCCTCTTAACAGTACATTATCCCCCAAAGTGGACTGGTATTGTGAATTGATTCCAGGTAAAAACAGAGCTTGCTTCTATTTTTCAGAAAATGACAATAATCACACCTTCCATTCAGAAAATTTTCATCATGACTGAAAATTGTTGAATGACTTCATGTAATGTCATTAACAATTTTCAGTACGATAACTAGGTGTAAGTTTAAAAAAATATAAGCTCCTTGTGATGTGGGTACATTTATTATTGCAGTGAACTTTTTTTATTCAAGTAGGGCATACGATTTAATAATTATCAAGCAGGTGCAGGTACCGTAAGAGCGTTTGTTTTCTTCAAGCTGTAAAACTGTTAAACTGTTTTACTTTGTATGCAATCAGCCATCGAGCCTATTCTTATTTTAGTTTAACAACTTCCTGCCAGACCCGGAAGATACGATTGAACCTTGTTCGAGGATTTCTTTTCGTCTGTCTGGTCAGTCTGTTCATACCCTGGCGCTGAGAGTGTTTTATTGGGCTGAAACTCTGGCAGTTTAAAGTTACTTACAATTTAAATGTTCAAAGTTTATGTCAAACAACAACAGCACTAGGAACACATACATTTGCTCTGGAGAAAATACAGCAGTTTTCGCAAGTTCCAGTCCAGTGATAGAAATGTGGCCACTACAGACAGGTGGTCACTATAGAGAAAATGCTGATCTATTGACTAGGAGCCATACGTTACACATGATTTCAGTACACTGATCATTAATCATATAAACATTGCACAGGTAAGCCAATTGTTTAGATGTACAATTAAGTTCAAATAATTCTGAAGAGAAATATTGATGAGAAAATAATCATTATCGCCACTGTCTAACTTATAATTACGTATCAAAACTAAACGCAGATTTTCTAACTAATGCACCTTTCGCCGACTTCATCAAAGGACCGCCGGCTACCAATCAAACACGGCTGTTGATTAGACTTAGAGTTTCAAACAGTCATGTGCTGTGTGCCAGTTGACAGCGAACTTCATGCTACGTGATGTTTTACATTGCTTGGACCTTCTTTCCTACAGCGGTGCTTCTACAAAATATTTAGACTGTAACACTGAGTCCCACATGTTTTATAGAATAGAATTTGACGCAGAACAGCGTTTTTTGCTGGGTATTTTTCTTGAAACATGTCCGTGGGAATATCAGCGAGGCGGCGACGTAGGGATATCAGACCGTCAACAAAAGTCGCACGGCGGCTAACGGCGCAGCGAAGATACTAGCGCTATAAATAAGCGCTTCAACTAAGGATGGCAACCCGTACAATATTTTTGTATACTGTTGAGCTAAGTAAAGTTTGTTGTTTATGAGGTTTTAGTTGTCTTTGAAGCTTTGACCCGAAATATTTTAAAGTCAAACTGCTGAAGAGAAGTAAGTGACTGCTACGACTATCGTAGATATGGCCCTAAAAAAACTGATAAAAGAAGCCTTCTCAATAGTCTAAAATGCAAGAGCTTCCGGGGGGGCTTCGCCCACCTGGGTCCCCCCCACAGTGGCCCTGCCCCTGGACCCCGCCAGGGACATTCGGCGGCCCCCGGACCCCTGTCCGACGCTTTGAAAAAATCCTGGCGAGAAGTCTGTACGGCCTGAGTCTTCAAGTTAACGTATTGTGTGGTCCCGCTTATGAATATTAATTAGCCTTCGCTTTCCTCTTCGCTGATTGGCTGAACCATTAATTGAATTAACTCTTCCTGCCGGCTAGACGCAGGTGCAGATGTCGGCTCTGTGGGGTGAACGTCCGAAAGGTCATGGCATGGAGAACGAAAGAAAACCAATTTCCCCTAAAAAAAGTGCTGTAATTAAGCCTTTTACAGTACTTTATGCCAAAAATTTTACTTGGATCATTTTACCAACTATCTTATGCCTATCTATACCAAATGTTACTCATACCAGGGTACAGGGGTGCAAAATATACCGTTATAAGACCGTCAACAACAGTCGCACGGAGCTAACAGCGCAGCGAAAATACCATCGCTAGCGTTTCAACTTCGGATAACAAGTTATAAGTACTGTTGAACTCAGTAACGTTAAAGTTTGTTTTCAGTTGCCTTTGACGGTTTGACCTGAAATAGTGTTACGCTAAACTCCTGAAGAGAAGTTAAGTGACTGCTGCGATTATCATAGATATGCCGCTAAGAACTGATACAATATAAAGCCTTCTGAATAGTCTAAAATGCGAGAGCCTTAGGCGGGCTTCGCTCCCCCTGGCGGGAACACTGCTATATACGGGATCATGAGGCCCCGCTTATGAATATTAATTAGCCTTTGGCCTCCTCTTCGCTGATTGGCTAGGTCTTTGATTCAATCAACTCTCCGGCTGACGCGCACAGCGGCACAGGTGTGGCTCTGTGCGGGGTCACGGAAGGTCACGTCAGGAGGCCAAAAGAAAAC
The DNA here is from genome assembly GCF_000003815.2 of Branchiostoma floridae. Taxonomy (NCBI): domain Eukaryota; kingdom Metazoa; phylum Chordata; class Leptocardii; order Amphioxiformes; family Branchiostomatidae; genus Branchiostoma; species Branchiostoma floridae. The sequence goes on from NC_049983.1 coordinate 7,689,905, forward strand.
AAATTTCCCCTCAGAAAAGTGCCAAAATTAATCATTTTAAAGTTGTTTATGTCAAAAATTTTACTTGAATCTTGTTACCAAGTATCTAATGCCTATCTATACCAAATTTAGGTCATTTAATTGTAATACCAGGGTACAGGAGCCAAAAGTGTCCTTTTTTGGTCAAAAATTGGCCAAAAATCGCAAAAATAAGCATTTTGTTGCACTGTACACCAAAAGTGTTATTGAATTTATATGAAGGGATTATCAAGGCACATCTGTGTCAAATTTCAGCTCATTCGGTTGCAATACCAAGGTACAGGAGCCAAAAGTGTCCTTTTTTGGTCAAAAATTGGTCAAAAAATCGCAAAAATAAGCATTTTGTTGTACTGTACACCAAAAGTGTTATTGAATTTATATGAGGGCATTATCAAGGCACATCTCTGTCAAATTTCAGCTCATTTGGTTGTAATACCAGGGTACAGGGGCCAAAAGTGTCCTTTTTTGGTCAAAAATTGGTAAAAAAATCGCAAAAATAAGCATTTTGTTGTACTATACACCAAAAGTGTTATCGAATTTATATGGGCGCATTATCAAGGCACATCTCTGTTAAATTTCAGCTCATTTGGTTGTAATACCAGGGTACAGGGGCCAAAATATACAGTTTTGGTCTAAAATTGACCAAAAAATCTCAATAAAATCATTTTAGAGGCAGATATGAAAAAAATGGAGAAAAAGCATCAAGGTGTTGGCCCACTCTACCCCTGTGCCGAATTTCAGGTCATTCGGTCCAGGAACGGCGGAGATGAATCACTTTGAAGATTTGACAGGAGAAAGAAAGAAAGAAAGAAAGAAAGAAACATTACGAATACAATATATTTCACCATACTATGTATGGCTGAAATATAATAAGTCACTGTGTGGCCTAACTACTGGAGTATCAGCTTGTAGCAAGGTTGAACAGCTTAGCTGCTATTAGAACATGACCTTGTCCCAGAGGGTTGACCTTCAGCTGCAGACAGACAGCTGTCATTATCTTTTAAATTTGGTTTTAATGTTCCAGGGATGTGCTAGAACAGGGTTTGGCTGAGCTCTGAGTGACATGCATGCAGATATGGCAAATAACAGTCTTAGTCCGAGGTCATGGCCTTGGTGGGGAACAAAAATCTATATGAGCAAGGGCGTCCGGACGTTATATAACGTCCTTGGTATGACGGAGTTTTCAGCGCCAAACTTCTGCAACGCCACATAAAACCCCATAACACACTGATTCGAAAATAGGGCATTGTGCTTTGTCTCAAGCATTCAAGAACAATATAAGGTGGTGAAGTCTGCTGACAGGCTTTCAACAAAATTATATTTACTCTACCAGACTGCTTTGTGGTTGGAAAATAGTGGAAAAAGTTGGACAAGTAGTAGAAAAAGTTGTATAGTGAATTAGTCTCCAAAGGAGACAGATATTGAATAACTAAGGGTAGCTATCAGTCATCAATTATGACATCAAAGTTTGTATTGTAACTGTCAGTGAGTGTGATATTAAATATTCATACTGGTTATGGGGTTATGGGGAAAGTTATCTTTTGATATGCATATTTTTGGTTGTCCTCTCTGCTGCACTATTACACTACTCCCATGGAGCAAAGAACTCAGAAAGCAATCATGGTAATGAAATTCATGTTGCAGAACTGGAAAACTGAGTTTTAAAGCCCCGACTTGCTTTGACCTGCCTTTCAGCATAATACCAGCCTTACATCAATAAATGCCAACAGAAGTGGCAGGTTATATTACACAGAATGACTTGTCAAACCAAATCCTTCATATAACTCCAGGCTTTCCCTTGTCTGTATTAATGATTTAGGAAATCGCCCTTTGGCATAACACACCAGCTTCACAGGTACGCAACAGCCGCCGGCTATATTACATCAAACAACTTGTCACATCAATCCCAATGGCTCTGTAACTTCTGTATGCTTACCTCTCCATCCTTCCTGATGATTGCTATAGAGTGACAGCAAAATACAGTTTTTGCTTAGCTGGCTATATTAGTGCTGGGACCACCAACCAGTCACTTTTTCTTGATTTTTATGTAGCGTCTTGTAACTAGGTCCTGTGTTCTGCTGCTCCTATTTTCCAGCACCTACATGTATATGTTCCAACACCCCCATTCCCCCATGTTCTGACAACGTTATGTTCTAAAACAGCCCACATTCCAACACTCCTATGTTCTGAAACCCTTATTACCTCCATGAAAAATGGAGGTATAGTTTTTGGTCTGTCTGTGTGTGGGGGTTTTTGTTTCCGGATATTTGTAGTCAGCATAACTCGTGTGATGATAAATATTACATTGTAAACAAGAAATCTTTTAAGAAAAGCTGTGCATTGCCGCGTATTTTATGACTGAACTGCTGAGAGCGACACCTAGCGACTTCAGTAGGAAATGCAGCAAAAGGGGATATTGGAAATTTACCTCATTATCATAATTTATGTCACATGAATTATTGGCACATCAAACAGGTTTTGTAAAACTTTTTGAACTACAATGAATATGCATTATTTTTCATTACAAAATAAGTTCCTTCTGATGCAATTTGTGATATATCTTTATCTAAACATGGTGAGTTAAAGCGTAGATTTATTACGCTGGACCACATACAGTAACATGCGTCTAGAAGATAGTTTTAATACTCGCCTGGAATGTACCATTGTCTAACTAAGCAATGAAACTCGGCAAGGAAAGAAGGGCCTTTGGAAGGGGCTTTGGAAGGGCTGGGTTAACATTGCTTGAACCATTGATCCATCCAACCATCCAACCATGTAAATAGTGGGCATAAGGCATTGCCGCTGGCGCGGCAATGCAAAAAAAATGATTATGAAAGTCAAGGTATTATTCATTTATTTGTTTATTAATTTTTCAGGGTAGTCCCTACAGTATTATGACAATAAAAGTTTATTACATATTACATATTACAAATATAACTGCATTGTGAACATTTTTGTGAAGAAAATGTCACATAGACAACCAACTGCAGTGGATTCAGCACTAAAATTTGTTTTCAGGTTCTTTCTCCACATTTAACAAGGAAGTTAGAAGATGCTCAACATAACAAATTACGAATCATCTGGGCCTCCTTAACCTTTTGCTTGGTAAATTCAATGTTAAATCGTACATGTACTTTTTCTGTAATAGCATATTGTGATTCTTTAATTCAATTTCCAGGGAAATGCATTCATACAGCTTGGAGCAGGTGGCCCTTAAGAAACTGTCACATTGAAGACTTCTCTGAAGCTCAACTTTAGATGTACTGTAGTGACAGTTTAACCTTTAAAAACATAAGGTGCTCTATAAGCCCCTGGACCAGAGAAAACTCTGAGCATTAACAGACCTTGGGAATTGATACAAATAGTTCGCCGTAGTCATCTATAATAATCCACAAAGCTGGAGTAAAAGGAGGATTTTGGAGGTTCCAGGAATTTTTGTTTGTTTTCATCCTACACAACACCCCCATAGTCTGGAGATGGGAGTTGTAGAGCAGACTTTGTTGATCATGTGCTGTAGAAAGAAAGATGAAATGTTGAAGCATTACAAGCATATGTGTGTCTAAGGTCATGTTGTTTTCATAATATGGATGACATCCTCTGGTTACCCCAAAATTGATGTGAGCATGCAAAAGTTTGGCAAAAAAAAAATTGCCTTCATTATGAAATCGGAGGGGTTATGAATGTTTGACAAATTATTAGATAGGTATGGTATACCAAACAATGAATTCTTAATTTTTTAACGGTATTTCACATCTTCTTTGACTTTGGCATTGGACGACATTAGCATACAGATGCATAGTTAGTAATACTCATTTTGCAGCTTTGTACAAGTATAGCCAGAAACTTTTCTTTGGAAACGAAAGAAAATTATGCACCCACAGATAGTGGTGCGTACCTACATTGTATAGCCCGGACTTGGAATTGGACCTAAAAATGTTTAGGTCCAAGTCCAAAAAAAAAAAAAAAAGTCCGGACCTGAACCTGAACTGCTGGACCTGAATCCGGACCTGAACCTGAATATGAGTTTAGGTACGCACCACTACCACAGATGTCATTAAATACAATCGAATAAACACGGCGTGACAAATAGTCTGACATAAATGTTGGCAAAATGAATAGACGATTTAGTGGAGTAAAAAAACTTATAGTGTGAGACCAAATAACAGTGCCTTCCCATGGCTTTGTGGTAATGGTGTGTTGTATGTTATGGTGTGGTATGTATTGATTTTTGCTTCCTGGTGGTCGTTACATGTGGAAGCTTTATGGATATAGAGTGTGGCAGGCAGAAGTGGAGGATCCGACCTAATGGAGAACTGATGTCAGGGAAGAAATATATCATGTACATGGTACACTAAGTACTTGGAGGAATAAGTTTGAACACCAAAGTTTGTGACTGGATGGATGGAAGGAAGGATAAGGAGAGGGAGGAGGGGTGTACAAATGGAAGGAGTAAACTTTAGATAAGATGAAAGAGGGGAGGACTGGATGGATGGATAGATGAGGCAAGCTTGGGAATGGATGGATGTGGAAAGGAAGGATGGATGGAGAGGAGGGATGCATAAGGCGAACAGTTTCATTGAAAGAGTCACTGGGTTCCTAATTTGTGACTGTCATTCGATTCTAGATGAACAGTTTCTTTCAGCATATTTTTTAGGATTTATACAAACATATCCTTGTGTAGGTGTGTGTGTGTGCATTATGTAATAATACTAAAAGCTTGTTAATTACTTTACACGTACAACTGTACACAATGTAACAGAAAGGCGGATGACTGAAGTTTGAAGCATGTTTTTGACAGAGTACGCTTATGTAACACTTGAATGGAGCTGTAATTCTTTTTTTAGCTCAACTGCCTTGTGCAGCTGACACGACTGTTACCATTGTAAACAAAACTTCTTTTACATGTAACGTTATGTGACATTTCAGACAATACTGCATATGTGCATGTGAATATAGAAACACAATACCTGGACTATCACTAGACAAGTGAATGTGTAGCTGAATGAAATGGTGTTATCATCTTTTTTAACCATCATGAAAATATAAAGCTGCGCATTTTTAGATCAGAGAAATAATGTTACATATAAATGAATGAATGAATGAAAGACCTTTATTGTACATTCATGCCTCGACGGGCTAGGTACAGGTCACTGATAACAGACATGACTGATAACAGAATAACAAATATATGAAAAAACAACAGGATACAATTTAACTAGTTGAAGGTACTAAGCTAACAGGATGGTCGACATCTTCTCGCTTCTTTGTACAGGTGTAGATATAAGAACATATAATGTTTGATATACAGGGTTTGTCTAGGCGCATCAAAAATAGAAATTTATCCGTTGCATTAAGATGTTCAAAATATGGGAACTCTTTTCTGATATATTCATAAAGCACAATCCGTTCATTATGGTACAATTTACAGTGTAAAATAAAATGCTGTTCATCTTCTGCATGTTGTAGATCACAAAATTGGCAGACTCTATGCTGCAGAGGGGTGCGGTTGTGCCTTCCAGTTTCGATATGTAACTTGTGGCAACTAATCCGGAGTTTAGTGACGCTGCCACTCTGTGCTGTATGTTAAAATGTACAACGAAAAAGCCTCAATCGCTTTTTACATAATTCTTGGGCTGCCATTTGCACCTGTATTTCCAAGGCAACCAAACACTTTTTACCCTCTGCCAAGACCACCTGTTGTGAATGACCTTCACACCCATCTCGGGCGACCTTGCGTGTCTTTGAGTCCGCCACAATCACGGTTCATTAACACTCCCAATAACGGAGGCAGTCGTTCGACCATACATTCACGGACAGGTCGTCGACAAGTGTTGAGTTTTTCAATTGAAGCCGCAGATATTGATTGCACTGTGCTGCGGCAGAATGGGTACTTGGTTGGGTAAGCCTCCAGATCAGTCTACTGTAAATGCAGAAATGTTCGCGGTGGTTTTATGTTTGCGGTTTTTGGGGTGGCCACTTCACCGTGAATTTAAAACCACCGCAAACATTTTTCCATGGCAGTAAGAGATTACAGTGCATGGTGCTACTGCGAACTTAAAACTGCTGCGAAAAGTTCTTTTTCCCGCTACAGCGAAATTAAATCCCTGCAAACTTATATGCAATAACAGTACATGTATGTGAATGCCAGACATAATGTTCCTCACCCTGTTGTTATAGGACCTATTACTACAAATTTATGAGTACAGCTTCCAACATTCAATTTGAGAAAAAAGTGAAAAAAGACATGAGATACGATTATTTGATTGAAGATATAGTTATTGAGGATCTTATAGAAATTTTTGCATCCTGCTTTGGTTACAGGAACAAGGATGTAATATAATGTCCTATTGGTTTGGATGAAAAGCACTTTTAGTACAGTATCAGCTTTCAGTATAGAATTCCATTGACAAGTGGACCAAAATATCAATTCATATATAAAGGCTATGATGTAGCCTCTACAGCAATGTAATATGAATATACAATATGCATATATTGTGGTTGATAAACATGGATTTGAATATATGAACCTAAAAGATACAGGTAAAGCATCCACTTTCAATGAAGTACAAATGTATTGCGTGACTTGGTCATTTTCGATAGTCATCAGCAATGCAACTTTGATACGGCTCAACACAGTGGGTAACGCATTCTCTTCTTGACAATGCCATTACAAGTGCATGAAACATTTCAGGGTGAATTATGATCATTGGCTTATTATTGTAACAGTTATTAATGAAAAGGCTGTCAGGGTTCCATCTTGGCCAGGATGGAAGGATGGAATTTAACTGACAGATGGCAAGTATGGAGTAATAAAAATTCTTGAGGGACCTGTCATCTTAGAAATTTTGCTGGTAACATGAGGAGCAGTCTACTTGTGTGAGGAAGATATGTTTATCAGATGTTAGGCCGTGTTGATTTGATTAATTGGATAACATCCTCTGGGAATCCCAAAACTGATGCGAGTGTGAGAATAAAAAAAGTTTGGCCAAAAAAGTTGCCTCCATTATGAAATCTACATGTTGTAAGTGGTGTGGAAGGTTGAACAAGTGACAAACACAGAATATTGAATACCGAACAATTCTAAGATTCCTCATTTTTGTTTTTACAGTTTTCTTCTTTGACATTGGAATTGACGTTTACAATTAGTATATGTTTCCCCGATATATTTATCTTTTAATCTACAGTATGTATTTGCTCCTTTTACAGCTGCTTTGTAAGATTCAAAGCAACTTTTTTTATTTTTGGAAGCGGCCAAAAATTGATGCGCATGCAGATGTCAATCATGTAATTAAATCAACATGGCCTAATCTGTCATCTCCGCTGCTGTGACAACATTTCCTCTGACGTCATCACCACAAAGAAAGCAAACAAAGCTAAGAATGGAGCGAAGAATTCCCTGAGCCAAAAGGATTTATTATAGGCATTACTTGTTATTGTGGGCTCTCAAGTCAATCAAATCAATGGGTACCTGCATACCTTTTTTTCTGTAGAATATTGTCAAAGCAGTTTTAAACTTAGATTTTAAGAATATCATCACAGTCAAGCCATTCTTAAATTATGCTAAATTGAAGGACCCAAAATAAACAAAGAAAAAACAATACGGTAACCTCCATTTTCCATAGAGGTAAAGAAAACAGAGTACTGTAAATGCAGAAATTTTCACAGTGGTTTTATATTCATGGTTTTTGCATTTACCATTACCACAAACCTAAACCACCGCAAACATTTTTCCATGGTAGTAATTAAGAGAACGGTGCATGGTGATGTAACCACGAACATAAAACCACCAGTCGAACAGTCCTTTTTCCTACTACCGCAAAATCAAATCCCCGGGAACTTAAATGCATTATTATTTTTACAGTATCTGTCAGGCCATTCGAACTAATTGCTCCAATTGGCATTAAGAAAAGTTTCAATTGGACCCTAAAACCCAAGAGTTTTTAACCTTATGACACTTTGCAATATGATTCAAAACTCCATTAAATCCGTTGTAGGTCAGTCATGACCGAAACCCAACGCTGACCTTCTATTTCCAATAAATCATCAGCAGCTGACATTTGTGAAGGCTTGAGTGCTGGCAGCCATGTCAGACCATTGATACATGTATTGACTCAATATATACTGGATGTATGAAGGTGACCCACAGGTCAAACCAGTGTAGTTTCAGAATCAGAGACAGTTTGACTTATGGGCACCGTATCTTTGATTAAACTCTGGATTTTCCAAAACACAAATTTTACAAATTACAGTTTTTCACAGCATGATTACATTGGTCTAGAAGGTTTTGTTTTTGGTACCATTTAAATGTTATTGTGTATGTGGTTTAGTAACATATACCTCACGAAGCTCTGGATATACATGTAGTGTCATGAAATTTGGTATGTGGTTAGACCTTGTTCTATGGAAGAAAATATAAGATTTTGGGCCCCCTGGCAGCTTAACTAGGTACTGCAAGAGGACTTTTGGTTGTCAGATCGCATTTGGACATTATTACTTTGTGTATAAGGCTTATTTATTAAAATCTTTGCAATTTAATGCAAGAGTTATGTATAAGGAAACAATCAATGAAATACAGGGTGGCACACTGTCACAAAAGAATAATCATCCTCCTGAATGTGTCACATGTTGATCCATGCTTTCCAGGTCACAGGAAATAAGCCCAGTTCTCATAAATCACTTCTTCTATTCATGAGCTGGTTCTTCAAGGCCCTCCCCTGGCTCACAAGGAAAACAGGGGTGGAAAACTAATCAGGAAGATTACATGGAAAGTCCCCAGGCGATAGGGTTTCTATACATCTTAGCTGCTGTCAAAACGGATCCATAAATGATTTATTTAGGTCAGAATCGGTGTTCAAAGCCTTGCCTAGATGAAGGGCTGAGGAAAAGAATGGGGTAATGATGTTTGAAATTTGGCACTCACTTAGCAGAATTTAGAAAGGAGGTCATAAATTTGGTGATCTTTGGTTTGTTGGCTGTGATAAAGAAAAACAACTTCAGATTGAAAACTATGGTCCTAAGGAGTGTGGTCACCAAGAGCTTCGTTTTGGATTATTCTATTGAATCATTCTTTATTACTTATCTTCTGACTGATGAGATTATGTTACAGAATGCTCTAAAATGTTTCATGCAAAAATTATCTTTACTTAATAATAGTTTATACAAAATCATCAAGGACAATTCTGAGACAGTTCAGTACAATTGTTTCATGCTTTTTCCATATGAAAAACTAAAATTAGCTATAAGTATGTTTATACATGTATATCGTTTTGTTCATTATTCGTAGTCCACAGGGTAACTACATGTATGATGTCAGAATGCTCCGATTGAATTAACCACAAATGTAATATTTCAGCTCTTTACACAATTTATTTATTTTCCATATCATAGATGTAATGCTGGTTCACCTTTATCCGATGGTGACTTATATCCGTCGTTTTAAAAAAAATTGTATTTAGGGACATGAAGTCGACGGACGGTAGCTTCGAATCGGAACATTTTGAAATTATTGCAAATTTGAAACCACTGTTCGCAGACTTAATACTCCTAAATGAGCTGTTTTAAGGACAACGAATAAAGGTCACCCGGCGGATAAAAGTGAAATAGCGTTACATGTATATCCATCTAGCTTTTAAATCCTGTACATGTATTTTGATTGCAGGTAATGTTTGATCTATTTTCATCTGGCATTTGTCTGCAATGATGGATCACGCAGTGGATCATTTTCAATTCTAACACCCAAGAATCATGTTTATCCCCTGTTTATCCACATGCATCTATCATCAAATTAGTGGGCAGGAGGAACCAGACTAAGTAGCACTCGTAAAACGGAGACCTCCTGGGCTCCTGGTTTTAATTGGGTCTAATGTAGAGGGATGTGACAGCTACCACTGATTCCTCACTAGTGTAATGGGGTGGGAGGATTAAATGTAATCCCAGTGTATCATTAAGGTAGGTACACCTTCTTAGCAGAATTAAGATACATGGAGGTAATTTTTCTTTCTTTTAGTAAAAGTTGGAACAACCATTTCATTATACATCCCAAAGCTCATGTCTTCTAAAGTTACTCTCCAAGCAGAGGTTAGGCAGCAGACTTCAAGAAACATTACAAAATAGAATGCCCAATGAAAATGACTAAAAAAAAACAGCCAGAGCCTAACCTCTGCTTGAAAAGTATTCTAGAGTGCCTTTTCATTGATATATTTACCTTTACTGTACACCTGCAACTAGTAATAAAGTAGCTTAATTTTTTATCATATGGAATGACGGAAATGGTCTGAGACCTAACATCTGCTTGGAGATTATATATTGCACATTCCAATATGATATTGGGCAAACTTGGAATGGCCCAAAATTTAATGGAGGGGTGCACAGAACGTTACAAACTAATATTGTATATATAACGGTTACATGATATCTATTCTGAGTTTCTTTTAATTTGCGAGGTTGTGGTTTTGACCAAGACAACATTTACTACAAAATTAGACAACCTTTGACCAATATGTCATATGTTCTATAATGTACAATTCAACTTTTTCAAATGTACATAAAACATCTAGTTTCATTACAATGGCCCATTCACACATGGGCTAATACCACTTCTTAAGCCACACTGTGAACACAACATATTGATGTGACACCGTCGGCCATTTGGAATGCGTGATTCACAATCGAATTAGTTTGCTCAGGAACCCGTCTCCACGGATACAGGTCCGCTATTCATCCTCGGCATTTTCCATCTCATGGGCGCTGCCCGCCGAGTGTATTTGCGCGGGAAGAAAGGTTGAAAAGCGGAAAGCATACAAATGATTGGCCAGCGCAAATAAATTTCATTCATAGGTCAAAAAAACACCAGGCGCATCTGACCTTCACACTATGGCAATGAAAAACAATATTCCAAACAGGATGTGACAAGGTAGGGTTCCTTTGGGGCCAAATCCCTAGCCATGGTCTTCACTGAAAATTAATTTAGTATTGGAACTCATCTACCGCTGTTGGTGTATTTAATGTAACATAAATACTGTACTGTCTTTTTGTGGCAACGTTAGTTCACCTTTATCCGCAGGGTAACCTATATCCTTTGTTTTTAAAAATCTGTGTATTTATAAGGATATCAATAGACGAACGGTGCAAAATTTTGGAAACAACTACATTTTGAAAGTAGATTTTTGTATTGCAATTTGAAACCACTGTCCATCCACTTTATAATTTCAAAGTTTATACCCTTTTTATAAAACAATGGATCTAAGTTACCCAGTGGATAAAGGTGAAGTAGCGTTATAGTGACTGTCAATTGTAGCAACATTTCAAATGACATTGAATGATTTAAAGTCAATGTTGCACATTAATAGGGTTCAAAATGGTGACAAATGAATAGAATGATACCTGAAACAGATGTTAGTATTTATGGAAAGTGCAGAAAAAATGGTACAGAAAAAAAGTGAAAGGTAACAGTTTTCCTTGCCACATCTGCTTGGGGCTTGTCCACAAACAAACAGAGAAGAAATTGTTGAAAGATCAGTACATGTAATTTGTGATTCTCCAAGAAGACCATGTCATGCATTCAGTTGTAACCCATAGCTTTACATGAATAAATTGATTTCTGTGTTACAAAGTGAGTGACTGTAGTTTATTGTAAGCCTAGATAAAATGCTTAACCTCCTTGGATAAACAGAGTGAAAGTCCAGTTGAATGCAGCTGTACCATAGCTACCATGGCTCCAGATGTAAACAGGTTAATCTCCAAGTAGATGTTAGGGTGGATAATTGAGTTTTCTGACCAGCCAACTTTTCCAACTGTCCACTGTCCCAACATCTGCTGACACTGGAGTACACAGTGACGGGCAAATTCTTTGAAAAATGGTGTTTCTGTCCCTCCCTCTGCATTTGTTAACAATCTGAAGATAGGCAGTGATATTAAGAGTTTTGCCGGCCATGTTCACATGAGTCTGTTTAACACAGAGTCTGCTGTCCGGTGCTGTAACTGGCCCCTTGTAGAATGCCGACCGGATGTTGGGCGGGCTGCTATAAGCGAGATTCAATCAGGCTAGTTCACGTTGAATCTGGGATACAAATGCAGTGACCCACTCCCATCACAGTGGTGGTACATGCAGATTGCAGAATGTAAGATTGAGGGTATTTTACTAATCAACACAGATGGCCAAGCACAGCTTGAATTAGCTTTTGAGCTTGGATATAAAAGAATTACTTTACACAACCAATTCATACTCACATTGCTAATGTTTTGCTTTCCCCCAGACACCTCAGAGCTTCTGACTGGAGTTCTGCTTCTCGCCGTTATATGTAAGCTAAGTGAATACAAATTCATTGAAACATACTAGTAGTTTGTACAAACTGGTTGTGTAATAGAATTCTTCAATATTCTACCAACCTGATGAAATTATTTTTGGAAGCTTTTGAACTTGTCGACCACTCCTCAGAAAAGCCACCCGGTCAGAAAACTCTACAATTGTCCACCCAACATCTGCTTGGAGATTGAGCAGGTCTCCAGTGCCCAGCCAAGCGACCTATATCCTGGATAACAGGTGTTTTTTATGTGGTGCTAAAGTTGAGACCACTGGTCCTCTTGAGAACAGGTGTTTTGTGCAGTTAAGTGCGGAACAAATGAAGACTTAACAAGTGCTTGTGTGAAATGAAACACCTGATGGTTGTACCACCACTTAAAACACAAAATACAGCTGATTTTTTAACAGGTTTAACCCCTTATAGTGTGATGCTCACTGTTCTAAATTTAGCATTATATTCTAAACTGTCATCAAGACAACCATTGATTGGTACAAATTACTACAAGTGCATTTTTTTTAAATCACAATGGACTTAATGTAAGATGATCAGTTGCTGCATTTAGAATTTGGAAAATACAGTGTATATCTACCATCAAACTTACATAGTTATTAAAAGTGTGCATTAATTCCAGTAAATACAGTATGTGTCCATCTCAGCTGCCTACAATATTTGACCCCTCACCCTACATGTTGGAACTTCATGTTTATGGAATAACTCTCGTGTGCATAATTTCTCAGAAACCTCCACTTGAACTACAACGTCACTGTGCCATATATTAGTCTGCTCCTGTGGTGTACAAAAAACAACAAATAAATCTTAAAGGAACAAATAGCTTGTTTCTGTACTTTCACTTCAAGGAACTAATCACGAAAATAAATATGTTTTATGAACAAAGCTTTGCAGTGATTACACAACACTTGTGCTTTTAAATACAGGTTTGTGCTTTCATGGCTTGGAGTGTTGTCAAAATACTGAATCCTCAGAGTGGAGCATAACTGACATGCATGAATGCCAAGTTTGCAACAGAACGGGAAGGGGGGGACTAAAATATAATCTCATCTCTGACAGAAAGAAATGAAATTCTGGCAAAATGTTTGAAATCAATCAGATTCAGGTTGAATATAAATTTCAATTTTTGTATGGATATGAATTTTGACAATATGGCATGTAGTCTGAGGCAAAAACATATTTTCATGACAAGTCTGAAAATGGTAATAATAATCCGTCTAATTATCACCCTGCCAGCTGCCACCTTGGCACTATAGTTTGCCAACAAACACCCTCGCATATCAACATCGTCATGCTCTGCATTTCTGTTCTCACTTGGAGTTTCAACTGTGCACCATGTATTTTTATCACCGCTGCTGATTCAGTGTTGACAGAAATTAAAACAGCACTGATAAAAAATAATACCATAAAAACTGGGAGTCAATATCCAGAAAGCATGCCGTTTTACGCTGGTAGAAAAACGTGCTATAAAACATAAACTACATCCACTTCTGGAAACAGCGGATTGGCCCTCTGGCTTTGGGGATCTGTCCAAGATGGCTGCTGTATAAACAGAGTGTTGACATTTGGGGTCCAGGTGACAAAGCGCCCAGGAGAAAGTAAGACAAATAGACTGGTTCACCAAAAGGCATTTAACAGGCAAATGAAACCTTATCTTGACTCCATTCTTGCCTTGTTGTGAATCCTTTATCTGTGTTTGGGAAATGGGTCGTGTGCATTCAGGACATGCCAGCCACTTCCACAATGGCCTCGGCCGGGCTGTTTTGTGTTCGATAGGCCAACCTCGCCGCTGAATGGCTGGTGCAGTTTGCACTTCTATATAATAGCAAAAGGAGCACTGGCAAACACTACTGTGGAGGCAGACTCAACGTTGTCTCTCCTACTTTGTACCAGATTCCTTCCAGTAATGGAGCATGACAGAGACAGGTGTCTTCTTTAACATGAGACATTTTTACTTGACAAGTGGTTTTGTGCCAGACTAACCTAAGCAATGGCCTAAACCTAAGCAATGGCTTCAAATGAATTTGATTCCTAGGTGTAACCAAGATGGAAAATTTACCTTCTTTTCCTAACCATTAGCTGTCAGTATTTTGACAGAAATGACTAACGTTACTACTATACTGCAGTCACAACCTAGGTAGTAACGTTAATTCTGTGGCAGACTAACCTAAGCAAAATTGGCTTATAATCGGGCTGGCTTAAAAGGATTGGAAGATTGGGGGCTTGTATACGAAAGAAATAGCAAGCAAGGGGCCAGAATGTAGGCCAAAAATTATTCAATACAGCAGTAGATAAACTAGCCAGCTACTTTACTTTGGTGGTGGGGTGGTGTTTAAAGGTCATTGGGTCTGAGAACAGGTACTTCCTACAAACATTAATTTGTGCCATATAATATGAAAATGCATTGTCCTTGAAACTAATTATTCTACCTCTAAAAATACAATTGCCCCAAACCAAAAACCCAACAGTGTGATAACAGGAGGCCTGTAACATGATTTGTATGTAACACAAACCACCCATATCCATACAGGCAAGTCCCCAGGGCCTGTCGTGGTCAGCCATTTTATTAACAGGTGCAGGCTCCCCTATTGCCTCCCCAGCACTATACATGTGGGAATCCATACTAATGGTCTGTTCAAGGTCTCTTTCACCCTTGCCCTACAATCCCAAGGGACAGGACAGACCATATCTGCCTATAGATGAAACTGAATATTTTAGATACAGACTATCAATGCTTGTTTCACACACAGGGTCAGCATTCATTTCCTTTCAATTTGTCTGCCCTTGAAACGCTATTCCGTGATAGGGGCAAAAATTCTTCCTAGGCCAAGCCTGATTGGCTAATCTCGAGGGATTGCACGAGATATGCTGGTTATAAAATAGAACTGCATTCAGCGCACAGAAATAGCGTGGTCTCCCGCCGTTTGATGAATGGGTTGTGCTATAATGGTCCTATGTGGGACATATGTCACAGTGCCCCTGGAAATGAATTTGGTGTCTCCCTGACCCACTGACACCTAACTGCAACCTCCCTATCATACCAGACATTTAACAGGTAGTGGGGGAGAAATTTTGGCAATTCTAATCTGTTTAGATTTGTCTAATGTATAAATATTACATGTACCAGAAGTGCCCCACCACAATATGTAACTGTTAGGCAGTCCCTGAAGGCTTGGGCGCCTTATTGAATA
This sequence comes from Branchiostoma floridae, assembly GCF_000003815.2. Classification (NCBI taxonomy): domain Eukaryota; kingdom Metazoa; phylum Chordata; class Leptocardii; order Amphioxiformes; family Branchiostomatidae; genus Branchiostoma; species Branchiostoma floridae. The sequence goes on from NC_049983.1 coordinate 7,705,425, forward strand.
TTCAATATCAGTCCTAACCAATTTGGCACCTCATAACTTCTGGCGCTAGTTTTTAGCATTAGCATTGACCTTGAGCATCACCCTGTTACTGGTGTTAAGTGGGTATCTCACTAAATATTTGGCACACTGGCAGCGTCACTGCCACAGAGCGAGTTCACAGAGCACTCCACGAATTTCACCGATAAAAACGATTTTTTTACACTTTTAGTGTTTCATTGTCTTTTAAATCACACATTTTGTATGATATTTCATCATACAGTCAAGAATAGCACAAACTCAATTTAGGACACAGTGACACCGCCAACATGCGAAAACTTCCGTGAGATACCCACTTTAGGGGTCACTAGGCTTCTAAATCTGTACTGTACACCAACACAAATCAAACAAGAAACCAGATTTCCAGTTATAACCTGTTTTTTTAATCAGTTGATTAAAATTGCAATTCTGGAAAAGAAAATCACTCAACATTGACATGAAAACCTTCATCTTTGCTACAATTTTTTTGAAAACTAAAAACGTGCTATTTAAAAAAATTTACAGATTTTTTCCTTTCACACAAATAAATCATTTGTAAGTATTAAAATCGTATATACAGATGAATTGTTGTGTCTTGTGGGTATGTACAATTGATTTTTAACAGAGACATAGTCTTCTATGCACCGGCTAGGTTGTAATTTTACTGCAAATAGTTTCTCTAGTGTAGTAGAACTTCTTAGCATCGTGAATTTCACGATGAAAATATACATTTCTATTTGATACAGTACAAAATACATGTATCTGGATACACACATGATCTGTTCCTCTCGTCCTATCTTTTACATGATATTGTGTATGGGGTACAAAAATATACATGCGTCATTTGTTTCAACATGTATTTTTGTACATTCTAGGTTTGTTATATATAATATATGGCACCTTCCACCAGCCTTGTGCATGATATAGGCAAAGTGGGACATGCTACACGAAAGGCATACAAACTGTGGTCTGGGTGGCAAAAGTGGTCTGACATTTTACAAGGAATACATTAACATTACATCAGCTACCCACTGCCTAAAGCACCATTACATTCAAATTTAGTTTGGTCTCTGTAGTGTCAAAAGGGGGAGGTGGAATTTTAACGTATTACTGCATGTGTTTGGGAGGTGCGTTGCAATCTACTGGTGAGAAATACGACCCGAGGTTGCCATGCTAGCCACACCCCCTTTGTTATCGGGCTTTTCTTAGCGACCACACTGGGAACAATGCAGGGGTTGAAACACCACAGTGGCACGAACTGCCCCCAAAAGAAAGCTGATCTGCCCTTACTTGATTACCATACCCCCTTGGAGCGTGATTGACACCCCACCACGGACAAACAACAGTGCGGGTGCATTGGAAGTGCAGCATCTAAACGAGGATATTTGGTACATCCGTGCTTCTCTCTGTCTACCAGGCACGGAGAGGGAGTCTATCCAATTTTTAGGCACTTTTTTCTCACTCGG
>NC_049983.1:7707005-7740233 GCF_000003815.2 Branchiostoma floridae
TTGTCTTCATGCTTGCCATGTCCCTACTTGACAGGTTTAAAAACACATGGAATGTTTGCAGACATTTTGTCCCTGATCGAGGACTTGGCAACCAAGAAGAAACGCCGTCAAAAACGCACTATAGATACAATTTTTTGTTAGCACGTATCACAGATACATGCAGCAGCTAAACCTGGGCGGATTCAGAAACACGTGGCTTTGCGGTGCCTACCGTACAGCGGCGCTTTTTAGCCAACGATTTTTGGCAACACAGTTCTCTGCTGCAGGGAGGAGTCGTTCTGAGCTTGGTGCTGGGCGTGCATTGCTCTGGCTTTGGATGCAGATCCGGTCGGAGGTAGCTTGGCCACCGCTGCATTCCTCCCCGACGAGCCTCTACGAGAGGCAGAACCGCTGGCTTCCTGTACGGGCGGCTTCGGTAGCTTGCGGCGCAACCACGCGTGCCGTAGGGCGGCCGCCGGGGTCATTCTGGCAGCGGGATCCCATTCCAAACATCTCTTCAAGAAGTCAATGAACAGGGGGTCGTCGCAGCCCTTCAGAGCTGTTACCCAGTCTTTCGACCCCGGCGGACCCCTCCATTTCCCGCGCCGCGAGCGGCTACCGTCCAACACGGTGGTCCCGTCGCTCAGCGTTTTAACAGAACAGTACCTGGGGTAACCTTTGGAGCTAATAAAGTTTTTGGCCCGTTTGGACACGTCCAGCAGCTTTTGTGGCGGCATTCCTTGCAGCTCGATCATGCAGGCTAGTTGGTCCCCTTCATCTTCCCCTGGCAACAGCGGGTAACCGGTCAACAGTTCGGCCAGAATACACCCCAGGCTCCACATGTCTATGGCCATGCCGTACTTCGCCCCCAGAATGACCTCTGGCGCGCGGTAGAAGCGGGACTGGATGTACGTGTACACGCGTTGGTGCTCGTAGCAGCTGGACCCGAAGTCTATAACCTTAATCCCGCTACGACCCTGCTGTTTCAGAAGAACGTTCTCGGGCTTCAGGTCGCAGTGGATGATACGATTGCGGTACAGGGCCTCCAGGCACTGCAGAAGCGAGTGCGCAAACTTCCGCACAAGCTGCAGCGAGAATCCCTGGAACTTGTTCTTCTTGATGAGTTCGTACAAGTTCATGGACAGCAGCTCAAAAGTGATGCAGATGTGATTACGGAAGGTGAAGCTCTCCCCCATGTGCACAATGTTCATGTTATTGTCCTTGTCCTGCTTCTTCAGGTGCTCCAGGATGCGGATTTCCTCCTGCGCCTGGCGGTGGAAACGCTTCTCGTTCCGAACCATTTTCAGCGCCGTGTGGACGTGGTTCTTGTGGTCGTAGACTTTCACCACCTACAGTGAAACAGAGACACAAATTCTTGGTAAGCAGGAGTCATGAAAAATTGCCGCCCTTAAACTTTAACCCCTATAAAGGACATGAACGTGGCATGATGCCAGCCGACTAGACAAGACAGATTATCAGATACTGAAAACCATGAGTGTCTACAATGTGTGATAATTTTTCAGACAACAAAAAACACATTACGTGCTATTTTTGGCTTCTCCTATACAATTTGGCATTGTCCAACCTGTAAACAACTAACAGTGATATGATAACTGTCTGTCCCAATTCCCCAGGGGATTTTTGAGTTGCAAATTTAGATCCGCCTGGCGGCATCTGTGATAACATGGTCCTTTTGTTTTGTCCTAAAGTCGTCCCGCATTCATCGCCTGATAACAATAGATTTCCATGGTGTCTCCGGGAAAAATAGCCCGGGGCTAGACAACTACAGGTTTACTATCCTCGTGTGTGGAAACGATAAAATATCCAAGGTGGCGTGCAGCACACAATGTAAATTCAATTGAAGTGATCGTGGTCAGAATAATGTGGCTTCGCTCGAGCGATTTTCACCCAAGAAACTGCGGTAATGAATTGATTACTGCAGCGGAGAGAGAACACGGCTCACATAACCTATCGTTTCTTGCACGCTTGGAGATTACACAAAGAGCTGTGTGTGTAGGTTGGAATGCAGACAATTTTCTATTTTACCTGAGCCATGTGGAAACTAAAAATGGGGGGAAGGGGAGGGTCAGACAGTGCCGATATGCCAGACGCCAGCTGTGCGCTCTCAGCTGTCCTACATGAATCATAATCAAAAATCAAATATGGGGGAATCCCGGAGCTACATACCTGGCCGAAGCTTCCTTTTCCTAGAACTTTCAGCACTTCGAAGCGGTAGCAAATGTGATCGTGGGGAACGTGGATGTACGAGCCCTGCTCGTCGTCGAATCCGTTGTTGTTGGCCCCGCCGATCACCCCCTGACGTTTCTTGGCGTTTGGCCCCGAGAAGTACACCTCCGGGTAGTTGAAGATCTCGTGGTGTTCAAACGGGGTCAGCTTGTGCATGAAGGTCTTCATGGCTTGCTCCGGAGAGAGTGGTGAGGTTTTGGGCTTGCCTGAGCTCGATTTGCTGGCGGTCCCTGACCCGGCACTGCGCTCCCGGTAGATGTTAGGCGGCTCGTTCTGGTTGCCAACGTTGACGGTGGGCAAGGATCGGTGGTGGGACTCTCTGCCTGCGACGCCATTTTGAATCGGCTTGGTCAGGGAACCCTGTCTTTTGTGCATACCATGGTCGGCCTCGTAAAGCTGCTCCACCTGGATCCCGCCGATCAGATTATCGGCCTGCTTGCCGCCTCCGACCGTCTGGCTCTTGAGCGGCGGTAGGCCAACGTGGGAGGGAGGATCGGCCAAAGTCCGGTTGGAGGCCGTGTTGTGCGAGGCGAAGTAGTCCGCCGTTGACGTCGTGTCCCCGGCCGTTATCAAAGACCTGGTCCGAGAAGGCATCGGGTTCCTGGCGAGCATCATCCGGCCAGAATAAAGGCGAAAATCCGTAGGGTCATCCGTAAAACGTCTTGTGATCACTTCCGTCAGTTTGCCGGCATTGATTGGATTCCCGATCGGCGGGAATTACGGCGGAAAAGGGACCAAAAAACCCGACAACTTCCAGTGCAACCTGCGGGCCAGCTTCTGTTTCCTGTTGCTGTTTGAGAGGTCTGTGGGGAATGGGCGCGTTGCTTAGCAACAGCAGTCTGCAGTTAGTAACACGTCATAACAGCATGACGTATTCACTCACGTGACCTCGCGCCGACCAATCACGGCACCGCACACCTGCAAAACATTCAAATATCGCGTTACTAAGGCTCGCAGTCATCAAGTAACACCTGTGGAAACTGTAAAGTTAAACTTTGTCGTTAGTCGGTTTACAAATTCAACACGACTTGAGAGAGTTTATTTACAACGGCGACAATTACCGTCTTGAGTATGTTTGCTTTGCAGGTAACACTTTATACCATTGAAGATGGCAACTTGCCGTCCAAGGTTTTGGTTCAATGTTGACCGGATATTTATTCCTTATCTGATGAACTTGGCTGACTAACAGTGGTGACGCCCTTATTGTTTTACCAGGAATGACATTTCAAGTGCAGACTACTCATTGAGTACACAAGACAACATTTTTTTCACAAACAAAAGGCAACAAAATGGTAGTAATAAAACAAAATAGAAATTTGTTTTCGACCGAATTGTCGATCTCGAAACTTTGTAAAAACAAGGGCATAACGCCCTTGGTAAAAACAAAGAAAACTAGAAAGGTAATATTTGCAAGCAAATATAGAATGTTACCTTCACATGGTTTAGTCTAGCATTTCTACCTGGAAGGGTAAACTGATTAAGTTGCAGATGTTGACACAGGATAAGTCAAGACATGCAAGAAGGTACAAATAAATTTTGATGATTTTTTATCTGTAACGTTATACATCTTGAATAATGAACACAACGTCCAATATTGTTCCAAACAGGGTTTCTCATCATCATCTCATCACAGCCCCATAGCTACAAGCCACAGGGGCAGTCTGTCCAAAAAGGTTATCCATTTCTGACGGTCGTCAACAGGGTTACTCGACGACATTTAGCGTGTCGTCTGCGGGAGCGTCAAGGCCTATGAATTTTTTCGGCTTGGGGAGGTCCAGGGAGAAATTTCTTGGCTTGCGGAGAGAGAGCCATGGAAAAAAAAACTGGCTTCCTTCAACAATTTGTATTCAAATGTTTAAAAAAAATAAAGCTTTGAATCACTTGGGAAATTCATATTCTCTGTCTCTGACTTGGTGCCGGTGCAGAACGCGAGCCGCGAAGTTCACTTGATAACATAAGAATAAGTTTAATTTTGCGCTTTCCGTCATTGTTGACGAACAAACTCGGCGCGTAAGTATAGACAAATTTTGCAAAAATCTCTAAAAAATCAGCGGATGTTTGCGGACGGTGCTGACTTTGATGATAATTCCTAACGCGCGCCGGCGGCGAGAGAGAAGCGAGAAGCGACTGGTCGAACCCAGTCGGTGCCGCGCCCCTCCCCCTAATGTTCTGGTCAGTCGCATCGTGCTAGCGCCGATGTTTTTGTTGTCATTTTCCCGGCCCCGATTAACTGTCAGTTGTTGCTACCATAGAAGTAAAAAAAATCGAACAATATGTGAAATTAAATAAGGTACATGTACTTTCAAAATAGTCTCCGGTAAGCCGATCGGACCTCATATGCTTGCGCTCTATACGGGGGCGGGGCCCTACATGAAACGTGACAAATAGGTGTTCTTTTGATTCTTTAATTGACTGCTTATAAAATATGGACCGAATCTACCGGTGTCATCATGTTGCACCAAATTTGGGCTGACCGTCTATGAAAATTAAGATGTCGAAGATATTTCCCAAAAGGTAGGTAGAGATTTGTTGATGTTGGCGGTGTTGTTTTTTTCGTAATGATTTTCTTAGTCGGAACATCGCAAACAGTGCATTCAGTCCCTTTCCCCGTGAAAACATCAGCTAGATTGTGCTAGATACAGCCTCACATGAGACAAGAAGTACATACAGTCACAATTTTATTGTCAAATATTATAGAATTGAATTCTCGTTTCTTGAATTAGACTAACTTCTGAAGAGAGCAAAATTAAAACAAGCGTACCAAGTTACGGCACACTGCGTAGCACAAAATCGGAAGGTACATTCACAGCTTGAAACGTCTCACAGAGTTTGCCGCTTGTACAACGCAGCGCGAAGGGTTCTCCTCAGCATGCTCAGTCACACTTTTACGTTTTCTATGAACCATATACCCAGTGTGAAATCGAATGTTACACATATCCTGTTTATGTCGCAGTAAGAGCGCAGCGCGATCGCCGTCTAGTGGAAATTTCGAAAGGGGGCCTTACCAACTACTGTAAATCGCACAAATTCACAGGAACAGCTGATTAGCGTAATCGCTAAAATTGCCACAAACCTATAATATTCGTTCACGTCCCGCAGTTGCCGGACACTCTCAGAGCAGAAATTGATATGGCTACCCCTGCACACTGCAAGTGATCTTCACAGTACGCAGCACATCTCCGCTATGCTTCCTGTCACAGTCAATCTGTGTAAATTCATTCATATTTTGAACGGCCCAATCATTTTTTCAGAGCCCGCAATTCATATTTCATAAATTTCTTTTATTTTTAGCAAACAATTTTGATTTACGTTTGATGTACGTAGTTTGTTTATGCCCTCATTATCAATACGTGTCGCAGTCGGTACACTTCAAACCCGTCCGCCTGTCAATCATGCAAACTTCAAGGGGTTAGGTTTCTGCTACACTTAACTTTCGCGTTGGCTTATGCTGATTTGTGCCTGGGGATTTGTGCTGTGCCGGCCACTCCCACCGTTTATAAAGCTGTAAGTAGATTTATTGTAATTCACCCAGACTTCGTTTCCGCGCTCCACTTGCTTGCTGGGGACCAACGCAGCGCTGTGGTAACTTACATGATAAACAACAAGGTGAACGGAATGACCGTGACCTAACATGGGGAGGGCGTTCCACGCTGCAGTTAATCGTGTTTGTTCAGGTCAGTTTAATAGCGAAATAAACTCATCAAGTCCATCGTTTGTGTTTCACATACCTTTATGTCTCAGGCGTAAAACTTTGAGTTTGCATGACGATCGTTATGCATGTTTTTTTTTTTATGTAACAGCCGGCAACACGCAGTGACCTTGCGTCTAACGTAGTCATGTGTTGCTGTTTTTTTTGCTCAAATGTTCTTGTTGACTCAAAAATCGGTTAACTACAACCGTGACACCAATCCGTGTTTCATTTAGACGACAGCTCTATGTATGAACTTGAAAAACGAACAGGTCTCGCTACATTTTTGTGATTAACGTTATATGCCAGTTACTTATCATGTCAGGAGACATCCAAAGAAATCACCACATACACGTAACGTTACCACAGTTGTCGGCCTGTCTGAGAAAATTGCAGTAGTGCTTTGAATGCGCTTGTTCACCAAATTATCGCGTGAGTACGCACGAGTGCTGGCGTACTACACATCGTGTGTGTTCTCGATTCTACGTAACTCAAACACAACATAGAATCTGAACAATGTTTGGATGGCTCAGAGTTAAACTGGCTTGTGCAGGTTGCAAAACAATAGCTTAAACAAAATCTGACTCGATTAGACCTTAACCGAAACACATTATACTTTGGGGGCATTAAATTTCATTCTGCGTGCGCTCAATTTCATTCTAGTATTTCTACCTTCTTTTGAAGTGTATACTATACTAGTATGCAAAAGGTGCCGATATGCGGCAAAATAAAGTCAAAGCTCTGTGAATTTCTTGATCTTTTATTACTTATTGGTAAAATGAATTCCACAAATCATTCAGAGGACGGCTTCTGCCTCAATTCAGGCCGTCTAAAGCAAGATGAAGTCACCATTTGGCGGGCGGACACTTCCGTGTTGCGTAGCGGCGGTCGTTGACCTCGTTCGAATACCATGTTCCATAACTCCCGGGCGGGTTCCATAGCTACCGGTCGTTGACCTCGGGGTTCTAACGTTCTATGGGGGCTCGAAAGTTCGATTTTGTGTTAAAATTGTTAGTTTTTTCACCCTTTTTTGCCCCATAAAATCATTTTTTTTTTATCTTTTGGGGACCAAATGACCAAGGTGCAGTGTCTTATGTGCAGACCTACTAGCTTGCTGAATTACGAGATATTCCAAGGTCTAGTTTTGGAGATATTCATGTTTTTTATTTGTGCGGAAAAGAAGAAGAAGAAGAAGAAGAAGAAGAAGAAACAAAGCAAAAACAGTATGTACCTTCTGTGAAGGTAACATAATGAAAAGAATAACAGAAATAAAAGCTCTTTTCCCCTTCGTAACAATGTAACTGATATGGCGATGGTCGAATAGTATCCAGCATTCAAAAGTAGACTCGGAAGCCAAGGACATTCAAACATTTCATGGCTCCGTATCTGGCACTGACAACACTGTAAAATGGCACCAAGGCTCTGTCGTTTATTGGCGCCCATTACAATTTGCTACAATCACAGTTATTACCAACACTTCCCTGTAATTTTCTCCAACGGTTTCCGCGCCCGTAGTGTTGACGTGCACGGAGCCATGAGCCATTTTCGTTCCCAAACAAGTGTGACATCATCATTGTATTTTTGGCACGCGATTCAACCAAAACTCCATCCCCAGCTTTGCGTCATGTCAAAATTGACAGCCTGACAAAAAAGCGAGACTGACAATGGCAAATACTGTTCTATATACTGTCTCTGCCTATCCCTTATTGACAGACAAACGCGTTTACCAAGGAGTCTGTGATAGCTTTGTTTATAGTACAGGTGCGTAAACATACACTTTTGTGTGGGCAACTGTTTGCAGACTTCTCTATGGAGAAATATATACTGTAGCGTGCGTTTAGCCGGCCACTGCTTACTTCATAGCTATGCTAGACAGGCAACATAAGAATGCTCACTGACTCGAATATCAGGACTTCATAGTTACGATTGACGGACAATATACAATGCTCATTGCCTCAACTGATAGCTTGATAGCTATGCTACACAGGAAAGATAAGAAAGTGCCATAGGGCCGGCTGTTGGCAAATTAGCGTGGCAAGCCAGAAGAATTTCTATCATCACTTGTGCTTGGAGAATACATAGAGCCGACTTCTGGATTTATATGATGAATGCCTCCTTTCGGTAGCTAGTGCCCAATACAGACTCATCTGGCGTAGCCTCCAAAGCAGGCTCTCTGGGCCTTTTTTTCTTCATTTTTGGCTCATGGTAGACTTTTGTATAAGTCGCTTGTATTACGGGCCGGACGTACAAGCGACCCCGTGCAAAAATAAATGGCCAGCAAAAGCGCATTACGAGCCCCAAAAAAGGCCAAGAGAGCCTGATATGGAGGCTACATCTGGGGTTAAAAGAAACTAACAGACAGAATCTCACCAAAAAGGGCAAGCTTGAGATTGAGAAGAAAATGCGAGTTAAACCCCGCGGATGATTTTACCTATTCCTGTCAAGTAAGTCTACCTTGCCGGAGATGCCGTCGTGGCAGAACGTTATATCAAAAGCTTTCTTCTCTGTTTCTTCATTTCAGGAGTGTAAATTGAAAAAGAGAAACCTGCAGCAGTTTTCATTTGGATCTAAGAGCTTGCCTAATTAAATACCCGGGGCGGTATTACCCGTCGATTCAAGCAAGCAGATCTCTTCTAATACCTAGTTATTAATGGTGGTAATCCGCAGTGTCTATTGAATGCCAATCTAATATTTCAGGATATAGCTGAAATTTCCTATAATTTGAATGCACGCCGCAATAATTGCTAAAACGATATTACTACACGCAGTAGAGTAGCATGGCAGTAATATGCTTTCATTCCTTGATGATATTTCGTGGATTGCAAGTCACGTCCCGTATCTTATTGGGAAGAGAGCGGCGCTTGTAACAGGTCAGCATTTCTGACCCCCTCTAGTTCGAGGGTCGTGACCAAGTCTTACTCACATGTGAGGAGGGTTCTAATAGTTGCCTCACACACATTAAAAGAACCTCTTTTCTCACACCTGGCCTAGCTACTGTAGGTCTAATCTCCAAGCAGATGTAGCGGACTTATTTTGAACGTTTGGCGGTGTCATAAGTTTTCCTTTAGCTTTAGGTGTCTTTGTACTTTTTTTTCTGGATCTAAGGTGCTCGCTTTTTTCCAGTTACTCGACTGGCAGAGAAAAATGTATACGCTTGAATCATCTCCAGAATGTACAACGCAAACGCTAACGTATCAGTTCAAAACAACTTCGGCTGCCACATCTGCTTGGAAGATTAGTGTTAGTTCTGCATCACCTGTACAGCAGGGAACTTTTGACAATCAATTTGCTTAGGTGTGTTTTACAAAACCAAATTTGGTTTACTTGTTTTTTTGTTTGTTTTCGCTGTAGATATTTGACGCAAAACACGCATACATCATTCTATGGTACATTTCAGTGATCATTAATAAGGACTGGATTGCTGTCTACTCCCTCCCCCTTCACCGGTCCCCACTTTCCCCTTTTCTTGACTTTTTTGTGTGCACTGTATATATCGTACACCCAAAAGCCCAACTAAGTTTCCCCGGAGACCGACTGAAAGACGGCACTGTAAAGGAACGCCGGGCAAAAGCTAGGCGACCGAGCCATTTTCAAGATTAAAACTGTCAATCACCGGGACCTAGTTCCTAACTCACCTGACACTGTCGATGTTAACCCACCGGCGTTCCTTCCCTCTACACCCGCGGCACCAAACTATCCTGTTCGTCATTCATCCCCCGACTTAAACACCCTTTTCAGCGACGTCTCATCAATTTACACGTCTCCAGGTGAGCCATTCACCTGGCTTACCTGTGGCACCTTTCTCCTCCCGCGGAGCATGACCGGACTTTACAGGGACTGCTGACAGCTAGGGTTTGGTTTCAGCTCTTCTGTGTGCCGAGAACAAATAACTCTGACCTTTCAACGGACTACAACATCAGGTGGTTCGGAGTCCAGAGTTTACAAGATCACAAAACTACTCCAAAGAGGTCCATTTTTACCTATAAAGCTGCTAAATTTAACATCATAGCATGGGGGACTGGGTAAATCCTACTTAAGCCCTTCCCAAAATAACGTGAAATTTAGCTTTAGACTTAATTGTAAAGGACCACAAAAGAGAACTGGTGTGTTGTTTGTGGTACGTGAGTTCTCTCCAACATGTGTAACAACTTCTTGGTAACCACGCAACATTGGAACTAAAGTAAAGAGATGCCCAAGAATACTGGCAGGTGTATTAGCATGGATTAGACAAGACTAAAGACTAGCCCCTAGACCTCCCAGAATTGTATAACATTGAGGGTTTATAGAATTGCTTTGACAACGGGTGGGAGGTATATCATGGAAAATCCCTTGCTGGAAATGGAGCGAATGGCGATGCATGCATGCTCGTGTGGTTTGGGTACACAGAGAGTAAACCGGTCGTAATAATGTTGGACAACACCGCGCTCTTTTTACACCTCCAGTTTGTTTGGAGCACACACAGTGAAAGCGTTTAGCTGAAGACCCGTCGCTAGGGTCTGACAGGTGGATTAAGGTGTTATCTCACTGCGCTTGGGGCACCGGTGCGGCACTGCGGGGTTCGTTCACTGCGACACTCTTGAGTCTTGTGTTATTATTTTCGCGTATTTTTTGTAATTTAGATATTGCGGAATACTGACAAGTATGACGTAGGAGACAAAATAATACACAAGACGTAAGAGACTTCGTTCTTTATCTCGAAATTCGTTGAGTAATCTTCCGATTTCGAACCCCGCTGTGCCACACTGGTGCCCCAAGTGCAGTGAGATCCCACCTTTACGGAGGATATTCTAGTCGAGAAAACTACTCTCCTTTTAACGTCGCAAAACCCGCACAAAAAGTGGGATCTTTCGTCTTCCACCGTCTCAGAAAAAGAAGTCAAACCCAATAAGTTACATCTTTAACTAGTTTAAATTAGACTAGAGTAGTCGCTTAGTATAGAGATCTACTGTTTACCATTATTTGTATGTCATTGTTTGTCACTTGCAATTAGCCATCGGGAAAGAATTTGCAATAAAACTTATTATTACATGTGTATCGATGCTATTTAAACCGAGATTTTATGAGGTCACAGTTTACGATTAACGAAGAGAAAGGGTAGCGGTTTGAGTTGAAGTAAACAACATCTGTGAGCACTCAAAATATACAATTAAATGCCCGAAATAGCCATTTTCATAGGATTATTCTTCATTCCGTCGAATCACATGAATATGCTTTATCTGATAATAAGATATCTGCAGTATAGCCCTCAGGCTCCGTGTTGCCATGGTAACAGCATCACTGCGCTAGTGGTTGGTAGCTTTGATCATTCGTCCTTTGATCAGCAATTTGTCAACCCTATAGCTACGTTCAGGAAAACCGCAAAGCTTGGCGAGAAAACGCAATGCATATCATTTCATTGTATTTTTGCCCGTCTTAGGGCCTATAGTATTCTACGTTTACTTTTATTGTGATCATTGAGTTACGACACTAACTGATCATACACATCAATGTAAGTCAAAACTGAGAAACTTAGTACAGAGGCATCATATCTTTCTTTCGCCCTGTGTCCATATCTGTATCTTTGTAGCTTTTTACACAGATAGGAATAGTCTTGCATATATCAGCATATATATATATTCAGCAGTCTTGTTATTGAAAAATGTTGTCTTAGTTCCCTGTCGGTGGTTGGTTCTGTTCCAGCCTGATTGAAATCTAATCGGTGCAGTACTTCGGGGTTCGTTCACTGCGGCACTGTTGTGTTTATTTTGTTCGCCGATTTTGTATCATTTAGACATTGCGTAACACGTAAAAGTATGGCTTAGAAGACAACAAAATAAGCAAAACGTAAGAAAATTCGTTGAGTTATCTTTCGAGCCCCTCAGTGCCGCACCGGTGCCCCAAGTGCAGTGAGATACCCCCTTTAGACATCAAAATCCGACCATATCCTGTGGCAAATGAAACCATAGGCCGGAAACAGTACATTTTGTCTGATTCGCCGGATCAAACGTACATGTATCATCTGCCTCCTTTAATCATGTCGTCCTTGTCTATCCGGAAGCCCGGAAATTACCAGGCTGACATATTGGAAATGCGGCTTTGACGAAAGGGTGATTTCTTGAAATCCTCTCTCATTTAATTGCCGTGGGAGTGATGCACGCGCTTGAAATGTACGTTCATAGGGGCACTTTTTTTTAAATTTCGCTTTTCCAAATGAACTAGTTTCAATTATCATTACGAATTGAATGGGGAACTGCGATAAAACGTGTTACATTTTGGGAAAAGCCTTCTATCTTTGACGTCTACAGTCTATTCGGAAATTAAAACGAAGAAGCGAATGATATGCATATGGAGCCTCGTACATGTGTGCCTCTGTATAAACAGAGTGTGTGTGTGTGTGTGTGTATGTGCGTGCGTGTGCGTGCGTGCGTGTGCGTGTGTGTGTGTGTGTGTGTTTGTGTAGATGACTAGCATAACTCCAGAATGTCTGGATGGATTGTATTTATATGTAACATGTGAACAGGTCTTCACGAGACCTCGAAATGATTAGATTTCGGCCATATCTCGTTTATCCTACTTACCGAATTCTACAATCCATACCTCCGTAGGAAGGTCTTGTTGGAGACGAGGATAAGAATAGTGTCGCTAGTCGTGTTGTTACCTCCATGAAAAAATTGAGGTATAGTTTTTAATCTACATGGATCTTGCGTGCGTCTCCAGCGGATTATCTTAAGAACTTAATAGATTGCGATGATATTTGGTACGTGGGTAGGTGTTATTGACCTCGATTTTGGGTCTCCTGGTTCACGACCAAACTTGTTTCCTTTGAGGATGATATTACACAGTTCAAGTGACGACAAGCGAGTCAATCTGACGCCTGAGTTTGTAGCGACAGAACGTGATTTGATATGCACAAGTAGCTCTCTATTGGAGGTCCTTTGAGCCCCGCGCTACTCAAGGCTACTAGTGCTGTGCCTACTGAGAAGCTTGTATGCTTTACTCTGGGCACGTTATTCTCTTAGGCAATACAGGCGCCGGCAAACTCATCAAATATAGCATTAGGAAGCAACAGACCAGGAAGAGATGGTTAGGGAAATCAGAAGTCTTTGTAGCGAATAATGATACAAAGTCGTAGTTTCTCTTTGATACAGTTGCTATGGTGTTTTAAATCTCCAAGCAGAGGTAAGGGTGCGGGTCATTCTCGGTGTTGTGAGTCTACTTATGTATCTTCAAGTACTGATTCAAAATCTAAGACAACTAAATGCTGCAAAACAGGCGAAACACGCCGAAAACAAGTTAGTAGCATGCCCAGGACAGAGGGTACAAAGACGTGAAGTTCTACTGAAGTACCAAGGTCACACACCAGGTGGCCCAAAATTATCTTTAACCATCGCGTTCCAAACACCTACCCAAATGCTAAAGGTGGTTCGAAAGATTACTAAACGAATTTCAGAGATAAAGAAATAATTTATTTTCTTACGTTTTGTGTATTTTGTTGTCTTCTAAGTCATACTTAATACGCAATATCTGAATTATTAAAAAATCGGCGAAAATAACGCAACGGTCCCACAGTGGACGAACCCCATAGTGCCGCACCGGTGCCCCAGGTGCAGTGAGATACCACCTTAAATATCATCTTAATCCATCTGGATAGTTCTTATGTTATAAACAAGAAAGTACAAACAACCTGACTCAACACAATACCTTCATTACTCATGGAGGTATTGACCCGATCTTTACAACTGCCTAGCCTGTAGCTTATATTCTGTCTATTCCACAGCGGCTTTACTTGCGATGATATATAATTGCACCTGTATACAAGCTAATTCCAGCTGACTTTGAAACTAAATCCCACCGTTAACCATCTGATTCGAAATCTATCCTTGCGTGAAATCGCTTGTTGGCGCGTTTATGTTTTATGAATACTAACAATTTTTGGTTGAGGCAACAGAAAAAATCATAGATGAGTATGAACATGCCTCTTTAACCGATATTTTGCACTGAAATTAACTGGTCTTTTAATATTGGAGCATACGTGTCAGCTGAATGAAAAAGAGCAAGAATTCGGCCAAATAGGGACAAATAAGTTGCCATGGGATTTCAGTCTTTTGCAGTCTATCCAGCCAGTCAGTTCACTCCTAGGCCAATTAACTCCTACTAGACTTTTATTCCTAACTTGGCCAAAGTCCCCTATTACTATTCAGTCGGAGTCTGGTAGAGACTACATGGCAACGATTCGCAGTCTTCGCGGTCCCTTTGGTGACCTCCCTGTCTACTGACGATACATCCATTCTGAGCTGAATAAGAATGAGGAACCCCAGGCGAAAATCAGTGATGTACAAAAGTCGGAATATTATCTCAACCTTGATCTTCAAAGCTGCCGAGTTTTGCGTTCCGGACTTGCTGTCAGCCTCTTCTATCGATTCATCAGTCTTCTAAGCGCACAATTTAACGGTTCCACTAAAGAGATAAGAAACCGGAGATAGCCATTTAGACGTTCCGGCTCGGATTCTTTGTCCTTTAGGCGAGATGTATTGATCGAAGGCTGTCATGTCTTCGTGAATGGCAGAAGTTTATATTTCTTAAATATAAAATGTCAAGTGCCAGAAGCATTGAAGACGTTGGGAATCATAAAGGAAAAGTTCTTTTATGCAACAGAACAGCTAACGTTACATCAAAGAACCATTCATTATGTTTTCCAATCAGAATTCAGTATCAAAGAAAATACGGAGCTGTATCATAGTCGCTTCTAATTTCTTGTATCAAACAAAAATAATCAGAATTCGGTATCAAAGGAAATTCGAAGCTAATCAGAATTCGGTATCGAAGGATATATACTAGTACGTATTTCAGCTTCGTATTTCCTTTGAAACCGAAATCTGATTGTTTTGATTAACGTTAACGTTATGCCTGTATGATAATTCTGATTATTTTCTATACAAGAAATTAGACGCGACTAAGAATCAAAGAGGATTTAAGAAGAAGGAATAGCCCTTTGAGTATTGCTGATTAACGTTAACTTTATACAGTATAAGGGCGCTACTGCAGTGAATGTGGGCAGAATACCACACGTGACCTTTGCATGGAAACGTCGCCCCCGGTTATCACCTAGCACATCCGAACCTTGTACAGTGCTGTATAAAAAGAGTGAGAAGATATCGCTATCATATAGCCTGTAGACATGATAGAAAATCGCTGACTGGAGACAACTGTGTATACATAACAGCAACAAATGCTTATATCTACATGTTTTCATCAATGTACAACGCACACAACATATGCCAAATTAGAGTATATGTAACATGTAAACACGTAATACGTAATATGTAAACATGTATAGGCAGATATTTTCTACAATGACATCATATGCATACACAAGTGTCCTAAGCCATACGTACTGCGTATCTTAACAACTGAAAACACGCGAAGAATTTGCAGAAAAAACGAAGACACTGCATTGGGTCAGAAAGTTCGTGTTTGGGATTGATTTGTCCTTCTTTGTTCATCTTGCAAAGTTTTTAGCATTCATTCTTGTAGACGTGAATTCCTGGATTCAATACTTACCAATAGTTGTTCATGAAACATAAGCAAAGGCTAGAGTAAGTAAATATTATGGATGGCATCACTGCGTGCACAATAATTTCCCTTGATTTTAGAGAAAAAAAACAAGAATTTTCTTCTTCTTCGGAGATGGTCAACATAACGAGAAAGTATACCAAAATGGGAAAATAGGTAACCTAATACAATGTAATTGTAGTTGTAGAAGTGACACTTGCGAGGTACGTTGTACAATCCATGAGTGTAGTTGCCAACTTGGTAAATGATACCAGTATACCACACTAGTGTCACTTTTGTCTCACTAGTTCACGTCTTGTATACAGGGCTTGTTGTTTGAGGTGTCATATTCTGTCACTTTTTTGTTACAACATTTATTGGGTCTCACTACTTTGAAAATTTAGCCATCTTGTTTTTTTTTTACCCATCCTGTTTTTTTCGCCCTATCTCATTCTTCTTGTAGCCCACAGTGGATCTCACCCATACAATTTATTTGCTGTGGCCTAACTAATTCATCAATTCTGATTGACAGTAGTTTACAGCGTGAGTTAATACCTCTCCAAACAGCGCAGTGACGGCACTTTTGAAGTCCCCGGGATGCAAACACACGTGAAGAATGTATTGTAGTTGACACAACAGATCCTCGGAGTACCTGGGAACACCTCACGTTTCTACCTCAGCTGTGTCACACTATGGACCGATCGTGACTGTCCATCACAATTAGTAGTTCAACCAATGATTGCAAGGCAATTAGCAGTTCGACCAATGAGAGAGTTCCCTACATATCCGTCAAATTGTAATCCTCGGAGTACCTGGGAACCTGCCACAGTGTCACACTGTAGATCGATCTGACTGTCCATCACATGCACTTAGTATTTCAACCAATGATTGCAAAACAATTAGAAGTTCGACCAATGAGAGAGCTCTCTACACATCGTCCGTGAAATGTTTGCATCTTGTACCTGTTTTACTTTGTATTTCTGCGTTTCGACAGGGGGGTGCTTTGGGATTTGTCTATTTCATACATCTATAACCATGTTTTTATTGACAAAGGTACAGCGACTTTCGTAAGCATGCTACAAATATAAATGTGAACAAATAAGTATAATTAATGACTTACCATTATGAATCTCTATGAATAAGTATCAATATGAGCGTTTATCAACATATATCGTGAACAATTCATGATAAAGCGACACTCATCTTCAATCTTATTTGGAGCAGAATGAACAAAACCTCTGGTCACGGGGAATTTTATAATATCTTCCGACTTATAGATATGCAACCAGGCACTACAAAAGTGGTGAATGGTATGAAAGGAATTGGGGCTAGCGCTAGCCTGTGGCGAAGATTAGAGGGAATAATGCGATTTTCACATCACAGCGTTTGTAAAATGTTTCTTTACGAAGACTATGACGCACGTCTTACCAATACTGCCCTAGGCAAGACTGTGAGAACGTTCTGGTCGATTTGATAGAAGTACCTTGGGTTGAATTCACGGTAAAATATTATAGGATTTTCTGAAATTTGTGTAGTATTTCTTTTAAACAAATGACTGCCAAAAAAGGAACCCTAGACAGATTTGGAACAAAATGCTATCATTCACTTTTCAAACTTGGAAACTTTTTAATTATCTTCAACATAGTGTAGTTGAACCATCATACTCGTAAACGCCTATTCGTACCCAATTAAGCTGAACCTCCATACGAGAATACGATATACGTGTAACGTTACGTTTGTAAACATCTCTTTGTTGTGACCTGCAGTTAGCCAAGTTGGTCCAAATTGTACAACGAAGGTCTTTTTTTGTATTGACCTATATTTACAAGATTTTGATTTCTTTCGGAAAAAAACTCCACTGAGTGTCACACTGGAGACGAACGAAAATATTAGTAACTTTTCCTACCAGCAAATACTGTAAATTATTAAAAAAATTTCCCCTAACGTTACATCGCCAACGTTATACACTGACATGTAACGTGTTACACCCCTAAATTCCAACCCAAACTGTTACTCGTGCCAGTATTGTGAGTCCTGTCAGTTTAGTTGTTAATCCTTCCCACAGAATAAACACAACAACTAGAGCCGGTTTCAAACACCCATGTAGTTGCAGTTTGATATTCTGTTGTTCCACAGTGTCAGGTGTTGGTGACTTGCTTTCACTGGGCTGTCACGACCGCCCCGGGGGCACAGAGCCGCCGTAAACAACGCCGCGCAGGTGCGTATGTCAGCGAGCGTCGCTACCATGGCAACAGACGTCCTGTTATAACAAATGGCTCACGACGTTAATAATGGCAAAGGTTATATGCTATATATGTAACATTGAGAGCTGCGTTTGACATTTGTCTAAAAATGAGGTGGTTGGTTATGTAAGGAAATCTGTCAAAATAGGTCCTACTCAGAGTTTAAGTCTGACAGAAAATGTTGCACAAGCTTCATATGATGTGAATAAAATGCGGATCGCACAGCTTATAAGGTGGACTCTCACTGCACTTGTGGCACCGGTGCGGCACTGAGGGGTTCGTTCACTGCGGTGCTGTTTGGTTATTTTCGGGATTTTTAATAATTTAGAAATTGCGTAATATGTAAAAGTATGACTTAAAAGACATCAAAATACACAAAACGGAAGAAAATTCGTTCTTTATCTCTGAAATTCGTTGAGTCATCTACGAACCCCGCAGTGCCGCACCGGTGCCCCAAGTGCAGTGAGAGTCCACCTTTACCTGGCGGATATATTCACTTCTTCAAGGCGATCATTTGATTTAGTTGCAGGGATTTCTGTTACATGTTTCTGGGTCAATTGAATTAAACGCTAAAGTCAGTAGCAAAAGAGTACACCTTTGTGAATATTACAGGAAGTGTTTTTGATATCAAGATGGATTTTAGGGCATCATAATATTTACAACACTCACGTGTTTACAATAAACTACAGTTACAACTTTTCTGTCATCCCCTACACAAATTTTGCACTGTTTTTCTGTACGCACAAAAACAACAACATCAACAAAGGAAAGACAAAGGCGACGTGGGGTACAGCGTAGGGTAGAGCCGGAGTGAATGGGTCCTAAATGCACGGCATATCGTCTAACTTGGCAACCGGCCCGCGCGTTTTGTCCACCTCGCCGCCCAGGATAATTGTTACCTGTTAAACTTACCTGGTCTTTCAGAAGTAGCGGGCACTCTTCCCCGTCAGTATGAAAGCCGGGAGGATAGTGTTTTCAAACCAAACAAGGGAGCAAGGGAGAGAGAATGCACGGAGGGCGTCGGCTTGTTAGTTTTGTTCTTAATCTGTTTTGCACGAGATGCGGAGTCTGAAAGTGATTTTTTGTCTTTCACATAGCCACCATTCTCTACACCATCATTACTTTAATCTCCATAATGATGTTATTTGTCGTTAGACGTTGGAGTCATTAAAAAAACTCCTCCACTTTAAAGTTTCATCTACGTAAAGGGTTGGTCTACAACAAAAAGGAAAATTGCTTGGAGGAATGGGGTAGGGTGATTACATCATACATGTAAACAAGACGAGGGATAAGAGAGTCGACCTGTAAGCGGGTGGTCTTGGGTCAGTTCTTCAGCAGAAAAAAAGACACACGAGTCCTGTATATATGATCTGAAATGTTGAAAAGAGGTGTAGAAAAACGACACACAAAACTTCGGATGAAATGTGAACAGATTATACCCAATGTACGAAAGTACGTATTCTCTTGTGCCAGTGGTTTCCAAACCTTATCAAGATTTGGTTGGTAATTTCAAGGAGGTTCTTTTCAGTACAACCTACTTTTTTTCTAAATCAGGTTCGTAGGGCTTGATGTTACCATCATGAAGATGAAGAGCGGCCCATAGCGATAACTGTAGCAGCATCTCTTCTCCCGAAGTCAGAAACATCAAGCTTAAGCAAGCTTGACTTCACTAACTCAATAGGCGAAGCAGGGGTTACGAGGCTGCTCGGGAAATTCCCTACCCCATTTTGACCGGAATGGTTTGATCCGCGCACACCGCACCATCGCACATGTGGCGGGTTCCTTGCTGTAAGACGCAGACCCAGACAATTCCTTGTGTCGTCAGAACTCCATAGCGACGCGTCAGGGTATCAACAGGTCATCAAGTGTCTACAACATAGGAGACATGGATTACAACAGAATCACAAAATGACGCATCCGATTTCAGATGTACATGCGACATGACCTTTCCACATCCTTTCAAAATAGACTACGCACAAGTTATCATGAGTCTTGGATATACATAGGCTAGTGATTTGTTTGACAAATATTACTGCAGAGTTTCAGAGGTCTTTCCGTACACTGAGCAAATCTGTTGAATTTTTCTGTAGTATTCTTTTTGAAGGGAGTTTTAGATGATTTGAAATTCTCGGCTTGACGAAATGTTGCAGCATTGACACAGCTTCTGAGCTACTTTTTGTGGGTGATGGACCTTAAAAGGCGTATAAAGCTTTTAGGCAAACGCCAAGTTGCAAGAATTCAATGGTAACGAGACATGTAGAAACAGAGGTCATCCTAGCAGGAGTGATGACGCACATATATTTTCTGCAAACGGATCTACACGACCCATTTCTCACAAATATGTTGATTTCGTGCAAAAATCAACACTATCTGCTGTTCTTCAATGGATAGGGATATCGGATACAGTTGTCATTTTAGTATGTGAGAACCGATAATCATCAAAATTGTGGATCAAGCGAGATAACTACGCTTGATTTTTTCGTATTCGTTTTAGCTTTTACCAAGGATGTTGATTCAACCTCCTTGCTTTTACATTTTGATACTGTGATGTGCACTGAAATTTCTGTTTCCGGGATGCCTCACGATTTGAACGTCAAGAATCAAACTGGTCTACTGTAGACAAGACATGTCCTTGTTTACGAGCGCCTCTAGCGGTTATTGTCTGTAGCACAGCACTAGTCGTCAGGTCCCTTGGGTTGCTTTAGGTTTATGCAATAAAACTAGGCAAGGTGTGCCAAAGTTTATTCCGGACAGCAAATACTTCTTGGGATCTCGCCAGCTTTGCACTTTGGGACCTACCATTATATATCATAGGGTAGGCCCAGGACAACATGGCCAATATAAGGGGACATTTCGTGGTCTCATAATCTGGAGAAATTTTCTATTCTGACTGCCTTTTTGTTGTTGACGGAGATCATCTGTACATATTCTAACGTTCCGAGTGATTTGGTATTTGATTTAGGGTTAGCAACGATGTTAGTAGGGTACAAAAGTAACGGAGAAAGATTGAACATGTCCAGCTCAGGTGCCCCTCCTAGCGACTATCTACGGTACTGTAGCAAAACTTTTTGACATTTCATGTACCTTGTCCCCCCAACGACCTGGAGGTCAAGGGACTAGGTAGGTAGGTAGGTTCGGACGTGACATGGTCGTGAATTTTGAGTGGTAGATGGTCTTTGGGACAAGGAGAAAGCGGTAAAGTTTTGGACCCTAGTGCAGGGACAGACATAGTTTGATACTTTGAAAGAGATTTACTCAAGAAGGGGTTGACGGATCGTCATCATATTTGGCATATAGCTTATATAATTTACGTGATTAGAGGTATGAAGAATGCACATTAATTTTTATGACATAGTTTCCATAATCAATGGCGAAATTGCGTAAACCACTGCATTCCATGATGGGACTCTGAAATATATCTAGCAGATGTAATTGACAAAGAGAGTAATATTGATAGATAGCAATCGTGGAAATAAAAAACTCATGTGAATTATTAATGAGAAAATGTAATTCTATACTGGTAGGTGGCGGCAATTTTATACTCGCGGCAGTAGGAAGTCAACACAATTATCTCCATCTAAGCTACCTACATACCTAAGATCATCTAAATCTGTCGTTCCCTTATTCAGTTATCCTCTTTTGAATATTTTGACAAAAACACCCCTGCAGTTCCAGAACAACCTGCCAGGGGAACCAAACATACACCAGGCATTTCTTACGTCACACGCTACCTGTCATCAAAAACTCAAGACCATAGCACATCCAGGTCAAAAGATACAAAAGAACCGAATTACTGCTGTAGTATCAAGGTCACATACCAGGGGGCCCAAAATTGACATTGACCTTTGTCTTCCCAGCACCTACCCACATACCAAATATCATCGTAATCCATCCAGAGGTTCTTGAGTTATGCTGACTACAAAACCGGGAAACACAAACACACAGACATACAGACAGACACAGAAAAACTATATCTCCATTTTTCATGGAGATAATAAGGCAAAAACATCTTTAGCCTTTTCTCGACCGCTGGCACGGGGCATAACATCTGAGTGGTAAAATTCAAAACAAACTTCCTGTATCTTGCACTATAAGGCTTTGAACAGTTGATGTAAGAATAGGTAGTAAATAATGTGCTTTATATATATATCTGTGAAATCGCAATGTATATATGTATTATTACAATAAATGGTATTGAAAATAAGTGCCTGAAGCATTTCAGTTCTACATTGCTGATTTGATAATCTGTATTTTTTTTCGTCACTTCGGCCGGCATCTTATAATCCGCAAGATAAGAAAGAGAATCCCTACAGACCAACCCTATTTTTTCCAGGCTGAAATAACCTTATTTTCCTAGGCCTAACAAAGGCCCGAGTCTACCATGAAGAAACCCATTAATCAAAACGAGGTCGTTTGGCTAAGCTACCATGGTTACTACCACGTGATCTGATTGGTGGGGCGTGTGACGTCTGATTCCACGAGCAAACAACAGGTGTGTTGCAGGTGTGACGCAGGTGAAAGGTTCCACACCTTCCTGGTTGTGCAACTTCAAGATATAACGGTCAGGTACGTCTGCAGGTGAGGGGTTTATGTATGGGTGAGCAAGGACGTTTATATATAGTCTTTGGGGTGGCTAACTAACTGTGTGTATGAACCTAACGTTGTGTATCAGTCTCAATCAATACTAGTGCAACACGTAGCTTCATTGACCTCGGTAAACAGCTTAAGCTTGTTGCACTGTGGGGGATAGTTCCCATGACATTTAAAGCAGGCCCTGGGAAACCTGAGTTGGCCCGTCGAGTGGGTGACCAGTGCCTGATGGCACCATATACAACGTGACGGTAGCGTTGTTAGACCGGTCCGGAAAAAAATTCAGTTGTTGGACCGATTAGAAAATAAACAGATATGGCGGCATCACGGCGGCAGGCGTTCACGTGTTTTGAGGTTTATTAGTCTAAGAAAATAGCAAGAGCGAAGAATTGGAGAGTTGATAGTGATTTTATCAAGTTTCTACAGTCAAATTTGGTGTAACTTTACAGAGGCAGTTAGCGTTGTTTACCTGAAAATAGGATACTCCACCAAACAGATTCCTTTGTAGCGAAATGGACCATTGTTTTGACTATTGCCCATTCATAAACAAGAGCCGCTGAGGTTCAAAGTCCGGCCTGAACCCGATCTTCTGGACTTGGACCGTACCTGTACCTGAATTTTCTGTACCGGTACCCACCCCTAGTGCACACTCCAGTTTATTTGGGGTCTCAAAATCGAGGCAGCGCACCCTCAAGTCTAGCGCCTAGCTCTTCCAGGAAATACTTCTCACAGAAGCAAAACAGCCGTGGAGGGGAATGAAGCATATCTTTCTAGCTTTAAGAACAACCGAGTTTCAGATTCTTCAACCTCTCTTATAGTTTTCGTAAATTTTATGGGAGAAAAATCATCGGAAAGGGAGTACTCTTAGGTTTAATCAAGCCAATAATGAAGAAAATCGTAACACTTAGATTTTCACAATAACCAAACGAGGCATGGCAATATGGCTCATAGAACGCATGGACGGTGAATCCGGGTCAACGCGGCGAATTACTTCCAACGCGTAGGTATACAAGGAAGTGAAGCTCGGGCCCCAAACCAATTTTCACCCAAAACACATCACTTCTTACACTTTCTAGCCATACCAGTATTGAAATACCATTTTGCAGCAGATTATAAGAAACGTGAACTCATACCCAGATCCTCGAGACGTTTCGTCACTTTTTTTGCCTCGCACTACTACGTGTACGGACCCTTCCGCCGCCGCGGAAGAAATTGGTGTGTGCACTGGTTGAACGTAGTAACATTTTAACCCAGCCTCTACCAGGCTCCATAGGTCTTATTTGCAAAGCAGCCAAGGATTATTGCTATCGATGAATGAATTCTACCTCTTTTTTTTTGTAGGATACTGAAGATCCTGCTGGGTTACGTAACTAACCAACATGGCATACCAACCTGCAGTAACTAACCAGCCAGGTAAGGAAAGAGGCATATTGGTGATAATCATTATGTTTTCCCTGGATCGTTTTGTTTTCCTCGACAGGGCCTGAAAAACATATTTGTTTTTGCTGGTGCCTTTCTGTTCTTTCCTCTTCAGTCAAACCAAGTAGATAAAGGGTGGTAACCTTAGTTTTTAATGCAGAAAGTTGTCTATTTTGTATACTTTTAATATAGTATACCATACCCAGAGGTAACTCTGGGAATGTTTGGGCGCCCCTTATGCACAGGTGTAGATACAGACCCTGACCTCTCGCTGCAAATATTGTTGTTGATAAGTGATGCTATGTATTATATTATAGATACTATGTACGCCATCTTACACCATGTATATATATATAAAAGTTCGTTTTTACTTTCAAATCTTTTTATGTGCTTTCAATACTGTTACTGATAAGTGTTTTGGACGTCCTTGTAAATGTTCAATTCCGTTTGTCTCTGTTTTTGTCTTCGGTGCTAGCCCTTTGTAATTGTATAGTTGGACAGCCCTGGTTGTGCGTGCTGAACAGCCAAACCAATAAATAAATAAATAGTATACTTAGAGTAGTTTGGGTCAAATCTTTCCCTAAAATATTTTCCGTACACGCAAGCATTAAGCAACCGTCCCAATACGGTCGTTTGCCCAATGTTGAATGCAAGACAGCCACAGTATTTTTCAATGGGAGGCCACATTCATTTTTTATGATCGCTATTGAGAAATCTTCGATAGTCTTATTGGTCAATTTGCTCGAGATTGTGACGGCAAAACCAGGCAATGGAGGTGGGATTTGGAGCACTACTGCAATATGGGTGGAGACATTGCCGCCAATATAATAATAAATTTGTTGTCTTCGTCATAAGAATTAGTTGCAACAGAATTCAAATATATTTTGTACGGATACGTTTAGGAAGACATCCAGGTAAACTATATTCAAATACAATTTAATCTCTACAACTGGGCACAAGTAAAGATTTACCTTTGGACCTTTCGAGTGACATCCATCACTCTTCTTCAGAGTCACTGGAAAAACAAAAAGTTGAACAATTGTTAGGATTGTATGCAAATATCACTCATATGTAAATCATGTCTAGATGGTTTATTGTATTGGAGGTGGGAGTTGGATATTTTCACCTTGTCCAGCGCTGGGGTCGCAAGGCGTCGCATGGGAGGTCCGGAAAGATTTTGCAATCTTGACTCCCTGAAACGCTATTTCCTACATTTTGACGAGCAAATTGTACTGGTTTTAGTAATCCAGGGATAAACCATTTGCATAAGCTGCCTACGCTTTACGTAGAATGAAAGCAACCAATAAGCCCTTCCAAAGAGATTTAGAACGCATGTGCGGCGATAGGAATTCTAGGTAATATGTCAAGGTAAAGGCCCCGAAAAAGAAAACAATCTTTGTCTCGACCATTGTCTCGATTTGCGCAAAACAATGTCTAGACGGGTTTTGCTTACTTGTTGTGGGCCTTTACCATTGAAATATTACCTAGAATTCCTGTCGCCGCACATGTATTCTGAAAAAGGGCTTATTACACGTTACGGCTAAAGTTTGATTACGAATTACGTGGATTTTGGGCCTGATTACGCCTTACGAAAAATGCATGCAGTTCTAGTTCTAGTTCAAGTTCTGATCTTAATCTTAATCTTAATCTTAATCTGTTTGAGATACCAGTACTGACCTCAAGGAACCTCATCCTCAATGTATCAGAGTCCTAATACTGCTGATGATAATAAGTTTGAAGCATTATTTTGACTTATACTTCTTCTGAACTCTATACTGTTCTGTGTTACAGGCTATCCTCCTCCGCAGCAGGGGTACCCCCCTCCTCAGCAGGGATATCCCCCTCCTCAACAGGGATACCCCCCTCCTCAACAGGGATACCCCCCTCCGCAACAGGGGTACCCCCCTCCTCAGCAAGGATACCCCCCTCCTCAACAGGGGTACCCTCCTCCCCAACAGGGATATGCACCCCAAGGGTTCTAAACGTCCATTATCATCTTTGAAGTGCAATATGTATTTGGGTGGGTGTCAGCCTGTGTGTGTGTGTCTGAACGCGACAACTTATAGATGTAAAGTATGCAAATCAAGGTACTTGTAACGTCCATGGAAAAGTAGACATCTACTGACACAACAGTAAATATCAGTAAATACAATAATTTAACAAAAGACCGGTGATTATTTTTGTGCAGGCCAAATGACATGGATGCCGGTCCCCCAGGCGCCACCTGGCTGCCCCCCTGGTCTGGAGTACATGACACAGATTGACCAGCTGCTGGTGAAACAGCAAGTGGAACTATTGGAAGGTATTTGTTTGTTTGTTTTGTCTGTTTACACCTTTGTTTATTCATGAAAGCTCAAATCAGCCTGCAGGCCGCTTTTCATTGAGGTCATGGGGGTCAGACTAAGTACTTATATAACAGAGATATCTGGAATTGTTAATCAATTTGTATGTGTGTGTATGCGTGCGTGTGTGTCACTGAATATAATGAAGGATTGAAAGGAGCATAATCACATGATAACTCTGTATATTATTATCAATTTCAGTATCATCATAATCATTTCCAGTACCATGATCAATGAGATTATCTCTTTTTATCATTCAGCCTTCACAGGATTTGAGACTAACAACAAATACAAGATCATGAACTCCCAGGGCCAGCAGGTATATTTTGCAGCAGAAGACAACGACTGCTGCTCGCGTCAATGCTGCGGGAACATCCGCTCCTTTGAGATGAAGATCATGGATAACAGTCAGAATGAAGTTATCCACTTGAGTCGGCCGCTGCGCTGCATGCACTGCATGTGGGCGTGCTGTCTGCAGGAGCTCGAGGTACAGTCACCACCAGGTAAAGATGGACGTATTGGACTTATGGTACAATTTTGAATTTTATATCCGTACATAAAATAGAGCGCTTATCATCAAGCTTTCGATCAGACCAATTATCCTTATCAAGTTGAAATGACCCAAAGCCTATGTCACACATCCAGCTAGGAAGTGTGACGTCAGCAATGAGTCAAAGGTGCTTGGAAGTAAGTATCGGCCCCGTCTCGTTACATCAGAGCCCATGAACCTTGCCTCAACCAAGACGGGGGCCGATATCGATTTCCAAGTACTTTTGACCCATTGCTGACGTCACACTTCCGGTCTGGATGTGTGACATAGGCTTTGGGTCATTTCAATTTGATTAGGATCAGAGTTCTAATCGAAAGCGTGTTGGTGCTTAGCGCTTTGTTTTATGTACGGATATAGTTTGAAATTGTAACATAATGTTGATTACCGTCAAAGATGTTCTTACATTCGTGTAAAAAAACTCATCATGATGGCGAGTAAGCTGACCGCCTGTAAAACTTCTTTGAATGATAACGATAATCCACAAAGAAATGCCCTTCCATAGCTGTAATTTAGTGTAAACCAACTGGCAATTGTACACAGTAAACGGCGAGCAGATTATCATTGGACTCAGCAGAGCACTTTGGAAAAATGCTTGTAAACCTTTTACAGCTTTAACTTACATAGCTGACATTTTGTGGAAAAACCTCCCTGGTACTCAACGGATCATATTGGCCCCCCAGCGGTGGTTTTCAAATTTTGGGATTTATTAAAAAATCTTGAGATTCATTTAAAATATCTTGAGATTTATTTTAAAATCTTGAGATCTACTTTAAAAATCTTGAGATTTTGTGGTAAATCTCGAGATTTTTCATGAGAGGGTCTAAGGCCAAGTAATCATGAGAACAGAAATATATAGCATGTTGCACTGACCTTTTGTTAGGCACTACTGTGGGATGGGTGAAGCAGACCTGGCACCCGTTCCTGCCCAAGTTTGTTGTGCAGAACGCTGCAGGAGAAACTGTGCTGACCATCGAGGGTCCATGTCTCAACTGCTCCTTCTGTGGGGATGTGGAGTTTGACGTGAGCTCACAATTTATGGTTTTGTTAGTAAGGCCATGTTGATTTGATTACTTGGATGACATCTACGCACACATCAAATTTCCTCCATTGAAACAGATGTTTTGGACCATACAAAGCAGCTGTAAAATGAGCACATATATGCTGTGGATTGAACAAAAAATATCGAAAAAACATCAATACAAAAGTAAATTGCAAAGTCAAAAGAAGAAGATGTGAAAGAACAAAAATGAAGAATCTGTTGCCAGTGGTACATGTATAGCATAGTCGAAGTGTTTTAGTTATACCTTCTCGATCACTTAGATTTCATACAGAAGGCAACCTTTTTGGCCATGGCAATTATTTTTTTTTCAGTCGCACACTTATATTGCAGTTTTGGTGTTATCAGAGGATGTTATCCATATAATGAAATCAACATGGCCTAATATAACGTTATAGATTAAAGTGTTTCAAGTACTTATCTATTATTGAATCATGTGTATTTTCATAGAATGATTAATCGGCTAAGGCTGTGGCTTACTTTTTTATCACATTTACTTGCTGCTATAAATTGACATGGAGTCTGATCTGTAATTGATTCTAAATGCACCCATTCCAGGTTATGTCTGCCGATGAAACCAGTAAAGTTGGTAAGATTTCAAAGCAGTGGAGTGGGCTTGCCAAGGAGATGTTCACAGATGCAGACAACTTTGGAATCCAGTTCCCCATGGACCTTGATGTCAAAGTCAAGGCTTCCCTGCTTGGAGCTATTTTTCTCATTGTACGTTTTTTACTGTTTTCTTCAAAACTAAACTTGACATCTCTGTAACTCAGTCAAATAATGTATGCATCCCTTCTCCATCAATCTTGAAAACACCTCGAACCAGATTAATTCAAATTCATGATGTTCTCTTCCCTTTGTTCTTTCTGGATATCTTATCTTAAGTTGACTTTGACAGAAATGCAGAATATGCAACATCGTGAGAGTTTAGGCCCCTCTTAAAAATAAAAAAAGACCTTGAACCATTTACTCACATTTCTACTAAAAAAAAGCCAATGAAATACATTTGACCATAATGACAGAGGACTGTAGAAAGTTTAAAGACGCTGGCAAAAACAATACATTTCTTGCCCGTGGTGTAAGGGAGTGAAATATAACAAGTCTATAGTAAAAATTCTTCACCTTAAAACACTGTATATCTCTGCCAACAGGACTTCATGTTCTTCGAGCAAGTTGGGAATCAGGAACAGCAGAACACAGTCTGGTAAACAGGGACAGCAGAACACAGTCCGGTGAACATCAGAAACAGCTGAACATAGTATGGTTTAACCGTTAACATCATGAACAGCAGAACACAGTCTGGTAAACATCAGGAACAGCAGAACACAGTCGGGTAAACATCAGAAATAGCAGAACACAGCCGGGTAAACATCAGGAACAGCAGAACACAGTCGGGTAAACATCAGAAATAGCAGAACACAGTCGGGTAAACATCAGGAACAGCAGAACACAGTCGGGTAAACATCAGGAACAGCAGAAACTTCATACATTACTCTGGAATACATTCAGGGACCCCAAAAAAACAGGTCACAAATCAAAGCAATGAAATTATGATGTAAATAGTGCCAATTGTATTCATGTTGGTTGAAACTATACATTACTCAGTAATTATATGCACATATAAGAACATCTCTTATTTGTAAGAGTCATTTGACTAGAATCTTTCTAAAGAAGTAAACCATATTTTCTTTCTATAACAAAACGTTAACAATTGTAGAATTACATTATGCCTTTGGGTCATTTATGCTTACCAGTTATATTTTCTCTCTAGTCCTGTTGATACAAAATGTTACATACGGGAGACCTGGCGCATCCCCGCCTTGTAATTAGCCAGCGAAAGGGTATGCCACCCTGTAAGGGGCGGTACAATCCCGTCGTGTGTAAGCACATCGACCGATGATGATGATGAGAAAATGTTTACATTTGAAAGCATCATCTGTGACGGTGAAAATGATAGGTTTTTAGATGGGAATAAGGCATCTTATGTGTGGATTTATGGATGACATTCTTTGGAAACCAACAAACTGATGGGAGCGTGCGAATAATGAAAGGCCTTCATTATAAAATCTAAGTGGTCAGGAAGGTTGAACTAATTACTAAACACACTTTGAGTATGGTATACAGAACAATAGAATCCTCATTTTGTTCTTGCACATTTTCTTCTTTGACTTTGGAATATATGACTGTTTTCGTTTTTTTTTTTAAATTTACGTCATATATGTGCTCATTTTACTGCTGATTTGTAGAATCTACAGTATGGTCTATAACTACATCAGATTTTGTAATTTTACGGTTTGTGAAACCATACACTACTGAACGCTTTTAACACGAAATCGACATTCGAGAAAGATGGTCATTTGATCCTCTCACAGAACGTGATAGATTAATTCTGTGCGAGACTTTCTTCACTTTCATTGTTATACCACCGTTCATTTTTTGTCCAGTCTTCAGAAAATATGGATTTCTAATAAAATGTATCGTCACTGACAAATAATTCTGGCTTCGCTGGCCTCGTTTATACAGACAATTTCAATAATCACTGTTATCTGACATACTTATAGTACCAACTAGACTTATCTCGCAACTGTTTGTTTTTCCTTTGTTGTTTTTGTATGAGCAATCCAAAAAAAGATGCATATTTGTCTGACTCGTGATTACGGCCAACCCATACATTACTATTAATTGATTTTCTAATATTTTTTTCATGAAAAATATCCATAAACATTGCTAGATTGTGATATCGTAATATGTCTAGCTTGAATTATTAGATTTATACAAGTCTGACAAGTGATTAGGGACAGCCCATACATGAATTGATTTTCTAATAATTGTTTTCGTAAAAAATGTCCATAAACATTGCTAGATGGTGATGTCATAATATGTTTATCTTGAATTACGCAGAAAGGTAACTAGATCATACTTTACGGGTTTTTGAGAGGTCAGCTGTTGGGTGAATGATCTTTTCATGGATTTTTAGCATTGAATCTTTATTGCTAAGACAAAAGTTTAAAGGGATACATATCTTATACAAAGTTTAAGATGTACATAATAGAAATCATCCAAATTGCTTTGAACTTTATGAACCGTAGTTTTGGTGTTTGCATAGTTACACTTTAAAAGATTTTGTTACTTTGGGTTTTTCTTTGGCCAAACCTAACAATGCCTTAAAGCATTCTGTGACTTCTTCTTTTAAGGTGAATTTAGATTTAGTCATAAACATCATACTTCCATGAAATAGATCTTATGCAGATGGTTAAGACATTTGCTTGTTCAGAATACCGGACGCTTCACTTTCCACCGGTAGATACTACTATACAATGTGTGAATGGTGTACTCTCAGCTGCTATCTTACGGAGACACTGTATAAAAGAATACATCATAATGCAATACGATAAGATAAAACACAATTATACAAATACAATACAATGCAAATGCAGTGCAATGCAATACAGGTTGATTCGATTGGATAAAGTTAAGACACAATCAATGGTCTCTTAGGCCGTGGTACAGTGCGTGCAGTATTAAGCATTGTGGGATTTTACAGGCTTAATTGAAATGATAGAAATCCATTAACCGTATATTGAAAATTACTATCGTTTGATCTTGTCAAATGTCTCTGCCTAAATTACGGAAAAATTTAGCATTTTAAGCACTGCAAGTTACAAGGATGTCTTTCTTCCCTCGTAGTTGATAAAAACCCATGATTTAATTATAAGTCGACAGCACATAAATTACAATGCAGTGCAATGCAATACATTGCTGTACAATATAGTAAAAGATAATACAATGAAATACAATATATATAACATAACATAACACAATACAATACAAAACAGCAACGTGAACTAGTATACCAATCTAAGATACTACTACACAACATGTGAATGGTGTACTTTCAGCTGCTATCTTACGGAGACACCATTTGCTTCAGAAAGATAGTTACAATGTGTGCCCGTGGGTTGATACGATTCAATACAATTCAATACAATACGATACAATTCAATACAATACGATACAATACAATACAATACAATACAATACAATATGATAAAATACAATACAATACAGTACAGTACAATGTAATATATGATGCAATACAGCACAATACAATGTAATGCAATACAATACTGTACGAAAAATAGGATACAACGTTATACAATGCAAGTCGATGCAATGCCATACAATACTATACAATAAAACGAACTAGTATTACAATGCAAGTCTGACTTTCTGATATACACAGTATGGATGGTGTACTTTCAGCTGCTATCTTACGGAGACACCATTTGCTTCAGAAAGATGGTTACAGTGTTTGTCTGTGTTGATGCAATACAATACAATTCAATTCAATACAATACAATACAATTCAATACAATACGATACAACACAGCAAAGTGAACTAGTATACCAATCTAATATACTACTATACAACATGTGAATGGTGTATTGTCAGCTGCTATCTTGCGGAGACACCATTTGCTTCGGAAAGATGGTTACAGTGTCTGTCCGTGTGTTGGTCACCACAAGTTGCCCATCCGGTCCCAGAGCAATGGCCCTTGGATCCATAGTACGGACAACGGTGCGGACAAATTCCCCGCGGCTTGTGAACATGATAACGCTACCTCTTTGCTCGTCTGCGACGAAGATGTTACCGGCGGTGTCCGTACAGATACCCAGGGGAAGCCTCAACCGATCGTTTCCTCCGAGCGCGCTAAATTGGAATAGCCAATGCCCGTGGTGCTCGTACACGTGAACACCGTTATTAGGTTGTTTAGAATTCCCACGATTGGGCATTCCTGTGTTAGCCGTATCGGTCACGAGAATGCGTCCATTATTGTTGTCTGTGGTGACGCATGAAATCTCCACTCCTTTTTCCACTTTAATGTTCTGAATGAGGGAGCCGTTTGGCTGAAACACGTTAAGTTCGTCCGAACCGGCCACGATGACTCTGTTATTGGCCACATCCACTGCAATGCTTGGGTACCAAGACTTGGGTACCAAGCTTAAGTCTCCTGCATTGACGTCGAACATGGTTAAAGGGTGGCCGTCCTTTTTGTACTGAACTGCATGTATGTTCGGATCGTAGAAGTCTTTCCTCACCACCACCCAAAGATCTCCCTCTCCGTCAATTGCAACACCGAAAGGAAGCATTGCTCCATTTTTACCCGGGACTATCGTTGGGAAGAGGCGAAGGTGCACCCCTCTCATGTTGTAGACTTGGACTCGTCTATTGAAGAGATCAGTCACAAAGATCTCGTGGTCAGCAGAGACGGCCACTCCGAGGTTCTCGTCAAATTCACCAGGATCTGTTCCCTGCCCACCAAAGGTGATCTTTTCCTCTTTTGCTGAAGAAGACATTTAAACGTTACAAGGTTTTAGGCTTGTCTTAGGCGTAAATGCTATTCAGTCATACGCCAGAAAGTAGCTACTCAAGCAACTGGATATGGTTTTCGAAACGATCAGACGTTTCAACTGGCATCCACCACTTTTCGCAAGTGACACTGAAGTGATCTGGAAGAAACTTGTCTTTTATTCCCTATATAAGAATGGAGACAATTTTAGCTGTCCAATAGGGAACATGT
>NC_049983.1:7742612-7766175 GCF_000003815.2 Branchiostoma floridae
TTATGACATGTCTTGATGCTAATATGAGTTATTTTCAAATGACAATAGGAATTGGCGTCTTGATGTCTATGAAACAATACAAAAAGCATGAAAACAGACCTAGAAAGAACCTCTTTCAGATGTTATATCTCATATTTTGTATACATAAATTCCGTCTAAGAAGAATTCAAAACATTGATTGGTGAAGATAATTAATAAAATTACCGTGTGAGGTAGTAGGGACTGTTGTTGTTGCTGTTAAAGATGAGTCATTAGCACCAAATCCAGCCACTGTACAATATGAAGAACGTAAAACCGACATTAAGAACACGAGAAAATGTTTTTTATAGTCCTTTTTCTAGAATTCAAATTGGCTTAGGACAATCCTAGGCATCTCCTGGCGTGACCACGTCACAAATGAAGAGGTCATGCGAAGAGGTAAGGTGCCTTTAGCCAGTGAGATGGTCAGAAAAAGAAGATGGACATTTGTCAGACATGTTTAGCACCTAACCAATTATTACAATAAGATGAACCATCTTAAATGACAGAAGAGATATGGGTCTGAACAACATGGAAATTATGGCAGTAGCAGCGCAAGACCGTACCCTATGGAGAAAATAAGCTCACCGAGTTGACCAATGCAACAGTGTTGCGGGAAGGTCTAAGGTAAGGTTTCTAGAAGTTGAAGAAAATTACCTTGTGAGCTCGTAAGGGCCGATGGCAGTGTTGGTGTTGCTACTAAAGATGAGTCATTGGTAGGCAAGATCTGTAAGACAATACCATGCTCATTAAATAGATACATATTTCATTATGACAACTTTCATGATCATGATTTGAACAAGGAACATTTGGTTAAAAAAAACGTACAATGCAGCTAGCAATTAAAGTTAGAGAAAGCTTACCGTTGTGGATTCTGGTATGGTCAAGTTGAGTACCACGCTTAAGATTCCACCGAGGATCGAAGACACTACGAGAGTGGTCATGAATACAGCAAGACACGTGCGGCGATATCGAGACCCTGAAAAGTGAGGAACGTCAATTCACCTAAAAGAAACTTCAACGAACACTCTAATGGACATTATACAGGAAGGAAAAAGTAACATTTTCAAAGTTACACGCTCAACAAACAGCATAATTCTGTAGAACACAATCTTCTGCGAAGTATTTACGATATTTGCAGATAAATATCGATCCTATCGAGATAAGATTTTTCTTGATTCTTGTCTGGAAATCAAGCCATCATGCACAATGTACATAAAAGCAAAGAAGAGCCCTCATATATTCTTAAAAAATTCAAACGGAGGACGGCACAGGCTATCTGGCATCTACGACCCTCTGCTGCAGTCACGTGTCTCCGACGTCACGTCCGGAAGATACAGCAGACGGGTCCAATCAACTTTAGTGTTGGTTAGTTAAAGTTTAGTTTATCAAAAAAATTGAAACGTCTTACCGAAAGTAGCTGTCTTACCGAAAGAAGCAGCTGGTTGTCCCGGCTGGTACATCTGATTCGTGATCAGGTCGTTTTTAGAATCGGCTGAATCTTCAGTACCAACCGGTGAGGAGTTTGAAGCTGCTGCTCTTTTATGAGAGCAAGGATGATGAGAGGCATCCTTTGTCCGAGTTTCTTCCGAACTTGCCACGTCATCCTGGCCCATGTATGCGACAGCGTAAGGTTGAATGTCGACGTCATCTGAAGTGACAACATCTGTTTCTCCGTTCTGACTTGCACTGCTCGTTAACATATCATCATCGTGATATCGAACTGCATATGGCTGTATACTGTCATCAATGTCTGCTTGTCTGGAGGAGGCAGATTCTTCATTTCCAGTGCCCGGACGTCCTTGTGCCGTATCGTCTTTTAGGTCTTCGTTTCCTGTGGCTGGTGCTGAAACGACGGTGACAGCTTCGGCCGTTTCTCCAACAGTCACTGACGAAGTCTCAAAGATTTGTGGCTCTGACGTTTCGAGCAAACGGCTTTTTGGTTGAGGATTGGAAACGAATGTCGGATTGGCGCTCTCGTCACTTGGCAGGTACAGCGGATTGTAGCTGGACGTGTTTTGCCCGTGGTTCTGGTCAGATTCGAGGGTTCTCTGCGCGTACATCGTATTGTGATCTCGTATTGCGTTTTGTATAGGATTCAGATAAAGGTTATTTTGCTGAATGTTAGGTATGTTACCGGTATCTCCAACAGGAGGAACAGCGTAGGCACCATTCTCGCATGAGTCGGTCGATGTAATCATACCACTTCTGTTGCTTGAAATCGTTTCGTCCTTTTGAGAGGATCCACCCGTCGTTTGAGTTGTCTCTGAATGTATGGTGGAGGCCTCCATGTTAGCCTGGCATGTGTATACAGAATCAGACATGTCGGCGGTACCTGGGGCGGTTTCAGCTTCAACACCGCTTTCTATAGGCATGTTCCCATCGATGTTGTCTTCTTTGCCTTCTTCTCTTTGGGCAATTGAAACTGCACATGGAATACAGGTGGGGTCTTCACCACTGTCAGCTTTCCCTAGGACCGGTCCTCCAGTTTGAGCCATACCGTCTGTGGCTACCAGGGCTGTCGTATCTGAGGTTGGATCTTCATTCATCGCTTCAATAGTAAAAGTTCCTGATGACGTAACAGTTCCTGATGATGTAGCACCTCCTGTTGATGTAGCACTTCTGATGATGTAATAGTTTCTGGTGATGTAGCAGCTCCTGGTGAGGTAGCACTTCCTGGTGATGTAACAGTTTCTGTTGATGTAGCAGTCTCTGTTTACTTAGCACTTATGTCTGACTCTGATGCAGGAAGTTCAAGTTCAGGGTTTCTATTCCGGGCGTACATAGGATATGTGGTTATGACATTGTTGCTGTTTGTAAATGTGTTCTCTTTCCTGTATGATGTCCTAGTTCCTGTTCCTTCTGTCGCTCCCTCACTCGCTCTTAACATCGTCGATCCTCATCCAACCTTCAGGAAAATAAATCACACTTATCGAATTTGATGGACAAACACATCTGCCTAAAACCTAGAAACTAATGAGGCCCTATTCCAACAGACAATTTGATGGTTTCTGTTTCTTGGCATACTTATCCCTAATGTGTCTCGGCACTGATATGATTTTTTTTTTCATTTGTTGCTTTTGTATGAATGATTGAAAGAAAGTCATATTAGTCTGACTAGTTTTATTTGGGTCAATTGGGGGCGTGTAGCAAACCTTCTCGTGGTGCCCCTGTTAATCCGCTTGCGGAGACCAATTGCTACACTTCGCTCACCCCCACCCCCCACAATCCATCTAGTCTATGCTTATTGATTTTATAATCATTTCTTTTGCGAAAAGTATTCTGAAATAATGATATTGTAATTTGTCCTGAATTGCGCAGAAATGTATCTAGGTTAAACTATATATTTCAGGCTTTTGAGAACAGGATAACTAAAACACTGGGTGACTTGTACGTGCCATCGTTATACTTTTTAGACATTTTATATTAGCTTAGATATGAATACACAGCAGAACGCTTTCACTAGCTGGCTAAGATGATTAGTCTGAATATTTTGTTTTTGTCAGATGTCACAATTTCTTCAACAATATCTGAAGCGGCAAAAGCCAAAGGTACTGATACCAGGGTTTCTATTTGGGTACCTCCCAAGGCAACGTACGCAGTCTTGCTTGTAAATGGACAAGAAAAAAAAACGCGCCGATGCGATCGAACTTATGCTGTCAACAAAGAACACATGAGGATGATCCTGTTGTTTAAAATGTGACTGACATCATTAAACGAACTTTTCTTCCCTTTGAGGCGTTGGTGTGTTATTTATGAATGTTAAGACAGTACTAGTATGTAGGAATCAGTTAATGTAACAATGACTACCTTCTTGTCCTGTTTGTAAGTCACAGGTAGTAACAAATACAGGGCGGCATGAATTTGTTGAATTGGCTTGCATGCCTCACAGGTGCAAGCATTCGTTGGAACACGTGCTATCAGCGTGCAAATTGATTTGAAATTCCAACATACCTTGCTTTACCCTACAGCCGAGCCGGAGTATTTTGTACTACCTGTTCTTTTCTTTTGTTACAATATTGTTTTGAATTCTGAATCGGACCGATTCTCCTACTTGTGTTGATTTATATCCAGGTGGCAACCGTATGTTATGTTTCCGTTATTTTGAGTTCTGACTATAGAAAATTGTGATCGTGTTATTTTGTGATTGTGTTATGTGGTTTTGAGTTTTGAATCAGACTGATGCTATTTGCTTTGAGTTCTGACTTAGTTTGATCGATTCCAAGGCAGAGATCATGTTATTTTGTTTTTGATTTCCGATCCTGCCTGAGTTATACCAAAGTGGTGATCATGTTATGTTATTCTTAGTTCTTGAATCGGACCGATTCCCATACTTACTTTTCTTTTTATATTGAGACAGTGATTACGTTACGTTTATATGAGTTCTGTTTTTGTTTGATTTATACTAAAGTGGTGATTTTGTTATGTTACTTTGAGTTAAGAATTGGGCCAAATTTCTTACTAATGATGTTTTGTGTTCAAAATGAAATTTTCAAAAGAATGGTGATTTAGCTTACAAAAAGAGTTAATTTCAAAGTAGAGCTACTATTAAAGGGTAAAGATTGGTCCAATTTTCTTACTTTCACAAAGTTCCTGTGGAAAGCAGAGATCATTGTTATGTTGTTTTTGATTTCCATTTCTGCTTGATTTATACCAAAGTGGTGATTATGTTGTTATGATTTCTTGAATCAGACCAATTCCTATACTTACTTTCTTTGATCATACTAAGACAGTAATTATGTTATGTAAATATGAGTTCTGTTTTTGCTTGTATGATCTTTTGTTTCTTGTGGAATAGTACGATTACGGATTAGTGATAAGATTTATGGCAGACACACAGTGCTACATTTGAATGACGCTGCCAGGAGACAGGAAGCACAGGGCAATTGTGACCCTGTACGTTTATGTTTTTGTGAACCATCCAGTTGCACTATATTTGATTTATGTTGATATTTGTTTAGTTTTGTTCCCTTTTGCTAGTACAGATGTTATGATTTCATCATCCCCATCTTGCCCAGATGAATTTTCTTGCCCAGATGACCTCTCTTACTCAGATGACTTCAGCATTTTTCCCACCATACAAGACCAACCCCAGAAGCCATGACACAGGTACAGCTTCAGATATCTAGTTACAACTGCAATGGCCTTGGTAACTTTATTAAACGTAAGGAGGTTTTCACTTGGTTAAGTGATAAGCCGTATAATATTATTTGTCTTCAAGAGACTCACTCTACCTTATCTGTTGAGACTATGTGGCAAAATGAATGGGGGGGAACCATTATCTTTTCACATGTCACTTCCAGTCAAAGAGGTACAGCCATCTTATTTAAGAATAATATCAACCCTGATATCCATCAAATCAAAACAGATATTGATGGAAGATGGGTGATCATTGATTTAACTATTGATAGTTACAGATTTTGCTTGGTGAATTTGTATGCTCCAAATGAAGATTCGCCTGAATTCTTTACCAATTTGTCTGTAGAATTAGAGAACTTTGTAGATTGTAATGAAAACTTGATAATTACCGGTGATTTTAACACGGTGCAGAATCCTTTAGTAGATAGACATTCTACAAACCGTTCTTACCACAACAAAGCTTTAGAATGTATCTCTGAGTTAAAATGTAAGTATTATTTACATGATATATGGAGGTTTAGGAACCCTAAGGATATCAGGTATACATGGAGAAGAAGGCTACAAGCAAGCAGAATTGATTATTTTCTTGTTAGCTTTTCTTTAATAAATAGAGTTAATAAATGTATCATTGGTGACAGATTTAGATCTGATCACAATTTAATTGCACTATCCTTCATTACTGCAGAATTCCCAAGGGGGAAAGGATTTTGGAAATTCAATACTTCTTTGCTAGAGGATAAACTATTTCATAAAGAAACTGTTTTTTCCGTGGTCATTCTATAAAGTTTTCAAGTTGGAAAAACAAACAATGTTTAGCCAGAGAAAAAGAATTAATTGACAACATTAATAATTTACAAAGTCAAATTGATAACATGTCTTCTCCCCCAGATTCCATTCTAGATGAGTTGGACGATACACAAAAACAGCTGGAGTTACTTTACAATATACGTTTACAAGGAATCTTAGTACGATCAAAAGCTCAATGGATGGAATGTGGGGAGAAATGCACTAAATATTTTTTTTAAATTAGTCCACAGAAACTATACTCGGAAAAACATTCAAAAGTTAAAGATATCTGATGAAACCTTTACCTGTGATCCCAAAGAAATTTTACAAAAAGAAGTTGACTTTTATTCTTCTCTCTACTCGTTTGAAGAACCTCCAATTCCCTTGACCCCTAAGAATTGTGAACATTTTTTCCCTGATGAATATGATAGAATTTTGTCTAATGAACAGCTGGATGCATGTGAGGGCCTGATTACCGAGGAGGAACTATTTAATGCTATAAATTCTTTTTCTAATGGAAAAACACCTGGGATTGATGGAATTCCGGTGGAAGTTTACAGACATTTCTCTGCTATTTTTAAAGCCCCTATGCTGGATTGTTTTAATTACTCCTTGTCACAAGGCCATTTATCTGACACACAAAGACAAGGAATAATCTCTTTATTATTAAAACATGGGAGCAATGGGGAATACAAGGACCCTACACTTTTAAATAATTGGCGTCCTCTTACATTATTATGCTGCGATACAAGGATTGTTTCTAAATGTTTAGCTTTACGTGTTAAATTAGTTATTTCAGATATTATTGATAATGATCAGACAGGCTTTATTAAAGGAAGATTTATTGGAGATAATATTCGGCGCATATTAGATTAAATTGATTATTATGAAAACGAGGATAAACCAGGCCTTGTTTTTATTGCTGATTTTCAAAAAGCCTTTGATTCTGTACGATGGGATTTCATGTTAAAAGCATTACAATTTTTTAACTTCGGCCCGCAGTTTATAGCTTGGGTAAAAACCTTGTACTCTAATATTACAAGTTCTGTTTTAAATAATGGCTATTTGTCAAATTCCTTTTCCTTATACCGTGGTGTGAGACAAGGTTGTCCCCTAAGCCCCTATTTATTTATTATTGTTGTAGAGTTGTTAGCCATTAAGATTCGTAGTAATCAAAACTTGACTGGTTTATCTATTCATGGAAGACCCTTTAAAATTTCACAATATGCAGATGATACCAATTTCCCCTTTGCTCCCAATTTAGCATCCTTTTATGCCCTAATTGAAGATTTAGACAGTTTCTCGTTACTTTCTGGTTTGTCTTTGAATTTTGATAAGTGCAAAATACTCAAAATTGGTTCTTTAAAAAACAGAAAGTTTAAACTACCTACACATCTACCCATTCAATGGGTTGATGGTGATGTACACCTTTTAGGAATATATCTACCTCAGGATTTAGATTCCATTGTTAACTGTAATTTTGAGCCACGTTTAGCAAAATTGGATAGATTGTTGTTCCCCTGGAAAGGGAAAAGATTATCATTGTTTGGAAAAGTCACAGTTATAAATTCTTTGATTGTTTCCCAATTCACTAATCTTTTCCAGGTACTCCCCAACCCGAGTAAGTCTTTCTTTGACCTTTATGAGAAGAAAATATTCTACTTTATTTGGAATGGGGGTCCTGAAAGAGTAAGCAGGAAAACTATTTACAATTCAATTGATAATGGCGGTCTGAATTTAATTAATTTATACGCCTTTGCACTCACCATTAAGGCGTCATGGATGCCAAAATTATATTTCAACCCTGATTGGTTCACCTCCTGGTCATTAGGCCTATATCTTTCTGTTGGATTTGAACTATTACCTTTCTTGCAGTTGGATAGCTTACAGTATTTCAAGCTAAACCCATTTCTATCTGATATTGCAAATGCATGGTACAAATATCAGCACAAGACCCCCACAACTCCAGCTGAAGTCAGGCAACAATTACTGTGTATGAATTCTAATATTATTATTGGAGGGAAACCTTTCTTTTTAAGTTCATTTTTGAATAGAGGTATTTTGTTTATAAATGATATTTGAATTCAGATTGTTCCTTAATGTCATATAATCAATTCTGTATGAAATATAGTAATGTCTGTAGCCCCCTCCAGTACTTGCAGCTTTACACTGCAATTCCTTCAAAATGGAAGGCTAGTTTGCTTGAGTCACCTCATCTTTTTACTTGTATTCCAGATCAATATGATAGTACATGGCTTAAGAATATTAAGATTAACAAAAGTATGTATAAGTTCTTTTTAATGTCTTACAAGTTGATAGATGTGTCACATAATGTTCAGTTGTCATGGCTGTTCCTCTTTGACACCCCAATACCCTGGAGACAAGTCTATACTTCCATTATCCACTGCACAATAGACCCAACCACAAGATTTTTCCAATATAGAATCGTACATAAATTTTTTACCAACAAATAGGTTATTGTACATTTGGAAATGTATAAACAGTCCACTATGTTCCTTTTGCCACGCAGAAGAAGAAACGTACCAACATGTCTTTTGGGATTGTCCTCATTTAGTTTCCTTTTGGCAAAACATTCAAAATTGGTTTCAACAGAAGATAGGGTCAAAACTTCACCTCAATGCTTTTAATGTTATTTTTGGTAATTTGCATTTAGACGCCCCCAAAATAGGCAATCTTGTTATTTTACTAGCCAAAATGTGTATCTATAAAAGTAGAAAGGCCAATCATGTGAACTTTCATTCTTTTCTAAATCATATTAATTTCTTCCACAAAGTTGAATATTCTATTGCAACAAGGAGGGGAAAACTGCTGAAACACCGGGGCAAATGGGGAACGTTATGCTCTTGAAGTTACTATATTATTTCTTACTTATTTGATGTATTACTTTTATTATTTCATACTTGTGGGTGGATGGTTCACTGTTTTTGTAACTTATTTATTTTGATTTATGAATAAAATGTTTAAAACAAAAAACAAACAAACAATATCTTCGACTTGTTCACCTATCGCATCCCGCATTGAATACTGTTACAGAATGAACCTAGTTTAGAGGAGCATTCCACTCCCGAAGCGAGTGTTAACGTTATTTTATGATAGATGGCATCTTTTTGGATACAAATGCACCCGACTTTTCGCAATGTTGTCTCATTTGTCTTTTCGACAATAAGCCTTTCTAAATTCAAGTAACCCCACACGGACCCGCTTCTAATGTACTATATGACTTTGTCAGCATAGCCGACTACCGTCATTCTTTCTCGCTGACGGTAGTCGGTATGAGCTTGAAAAAAGCAGTGACTTTAATAGAATAGAGAGATTTTCGTATTTTTCGCCCAAAATCTGTTCCCCTCACATATAAGCAAGCCTCG
Source organism: Branchiostoma floridae (assembly GCF_000003815.2). NCBI lineage: Eukaryota > Metazoa > Chordata > Leptocardii > Amphioxiformes > Branchiostomatidae > Branchiostoma > Branchiostoma floridae. The sequence continues at coordinate 7,751,942 of NC_049983.1, forward strand.
TGCGATCGACAGTGAATAAATCTATGATAATGAACCTCCCATGACCTCTTGCTCGCGGACAAGGAAATACAAAACGTTCCTCAAAAAAGGCAAGAGATCAATAAATGTTGCTTATTTTGTTGTCGGAATCTTTTTAACCAATGAATGGAATGCGCGGGTATAATAGAAATGACACAAGAAAGGAAAGTGTGTCACAAAGCCAGCCTACATACTGCCACAGGAGCCACAATGTTAGAATTACCCTCACATTCACAGAAATTCAATATTTGTAAACAATCGGAAGTCGGGTGAACGTCGCCCGAACGTCGCCCGACTAACGGGCGTTCGCCATCCGATTTGTGTTCGATGATTGATAACTATGTCTGTGCTCGCCTATCGGTCTTCAATCGTTGGATTGACGCAAGACTATATTGACCGATACCCTTGCAAGGTACGCACGATTTTCACGCACGATCTGCGACTCGGTAACGAGCTCTGCGATCTCGGAGATCTCCTGCGACTTGTCGCTTATGTTAAGAACATGTTTCGCTGCACTGCGACCGTCGTAAGACTCCTGAAAATTGCCGGCGATCCCTAAAAATCGCAAGATGATCGTGAAAATGTCATTTAGAGCTCGTAAACTAGTCTTCCGATCGAATCGCGCCTAATGTGAGGCGGGTATAACGGTAGGGTCACTAAGCTAACGATAGCAGTTGAGTGACCATCAGACATTTAGGAAGGTGAAAAAATTCGAAGACTAGCGACCCTTGGAATTCAGAGATTTGGCCCCTTTTAATGGGCCATTTTGCTATCTAAAAAAGCTACTTTTATACATGGACAAATTACTATAGAGTAAGCCATAAATGATAATGGAAACGTGCTGGAAGTTCTGATGACGTTTGTGTACACACAGATAGTTCGCTCTGAAAGTAATCCTAAAATATCAAAGTAACGGAACTTATACCAGTAGCAACCGGTATCTGTTCTCATGGTCGAAGTTACGTCCTCCCCCACCAGTACTCAATTGGAAGGGTCCTCGGGGGAATTCAAGAACTCGTTCGCTGTAATGTTCACCCTGCGTTTAGGCTTCAACTTAAGTTATGCTAAACTTGACCAAACAAACTTGATTCAAGCAAAACTATTCATTCTCATAGGAATTATAATACCCGCTTCTGGGGTGGAATGCCCCCTTATAGGGCCTGCACACTGAATCCGACTTAGCAGGAATCAAGCAGAACCAGCCGGAATGAAGAACTCGCAAAATCCGTGCCACATTCGGGTGGAAATTCCAAATGGACCTTATATCGTCTTCACACGAGAAGGAATGAGCCAAAATGCCGTAAGAATAACTATTCTTTGTCTATTCCTGGGTATTTGTTGTGCATTCTAGACATTCTCACTGCACTCCAGATATTCTTTTGGCCACATTCTGGCAGGCTTTGAAGTGGCTTACCGATTCGGTTCTCCATCAAATGAGATCAGGATGTTTGGAATAATGTTGGAACGCCGTAGAATGCTGCCATACTGCAGTTAGAATACACTTTGAGTGCCGTTCGATATTTCTCCACTTCAAATGAACCTCGAAAGTTTTGAGCATAACAAAAACATTCGGGACGGTCGCAAGAATGGGCAGAAATATCTGGAACGCAGTGGGAATTTGTAGAATGAACTACGAATTCTGACGGCATTCCAACTGTTTCCGCTTCTCGTGTGAAGGGGCCTTAAGGAACTACTTGGAGATAAAAGGAATATCAATGGTCTCAGCAAAAAATACATGATAAATGATACATGAAAAAGAAAAAAAGAATCAACACGTTTGTACTCACAGTATAGAATGAGGCGGCGCATACTCTTAGTCCATGTCGAGTTCGGAATGGGCTTCAGTTAGAAACACAATATGATAATGAAACAAGACGCCTTCTTTGGTTGCTTCTATACTCTTAACGACCCCGGGCCTAGTTCGTTGATGTCTAGTTTTCTGCCGAATTTCAAACTTTGTTAGAGAGGCGAGTTAATCTTTCACCTAAAATTTTACCCTTTCAACTTTCACGTGGCTCGGTGACCTAGCTATCAATATCGGCCGACCATCTAAAGCTAAGGGCACAATCCGCCGTAGGTGCAATTTGTCCGTACGTTCTTTTTTTTGGACGCCACGTCCGCCACGTATTTCTGAAAGCGTTTAGGCTGTACAGGGCAGGCGCGTCGCCCGTACTGGCACGTACGGGGGGTGAATCCGCAGCCCGATGGCACACCAAGTTTTGCCTGCACGTAAAGTTCTACGGCGTCTATGCGTGCTCCAAAATCGATATCTGTCGGATTTCCTACGAGTTCGCACGGAGGCGGTACTTACCACTTACGGATCCCAAAAGATTGCCCACGTTTTGGCACGTACACAGCCCTTTAATAGCTCGCTCGGTGATCGGGAGCTCGAGGACATGGGCCGTGCTGCTGTAAAAAGTGACCACTTAGAGCTCACAGACCTGTGTGGTGAGATATTGTCCTGCAGTGTGACGCCTTCTGTGCTGGACTCAGACGCATTATTTACTTATTTATAGAAATCCTATATTCGAGATGAGACTAATCCAAACCAATTATTCAGCACATGGGACGTGCCATTTTATGAAAGGGGTGTTACAGAATGAGTTGTAGAACACACGACGTACGGATATGTATGTATGGACCACGAAATTTTTCTTTCAAGCTGAATTTAGTTTAGATTTATTCGACTAAACTTGAGTTTGGTAACCTCATCTTGTTCCAGAACAGAGAGAGAGAGAGAGAGAGAGAGAGAGAGAGAGAGAGAGACTTACACACACACACACACACACACACACACACACACACACACACACACTCACTCACACACACGCGCGTGCGCTGCTGAAGATATAACATCCATCACATACTTGGAGGTAATAAAAAGAGTCAATTTTAAGGTACGGTATTCCATTTAGTGTTATATAATTGGCAATAAAATAGTATATCGCACTTTGTCAAATAGAACTTACTCAAGCAACTGAATATGATAGACAGACAAAGATGGGTATCACTAACAAAGTTTGTACCTACACTCATGGCTTCCATATTGGTGCACTTTTGCAACTTTCCAACTAAATCTTTAGTTTCACTTCTACAACTACAATCCTGGGTACCTCCTCGCAAGTGTCACTTCTACACGTACAATCACTAGGCTACAACACAACATATTTGCTCATTTTGGTTATCTTTCGTTTTATGTTAACCATTTCCAAAGAAGATTTAAAAAGATACATGTCCTGTTTTCTTTTCTGAAATCAGTTAAGAAAAAATAATCAATAAAATTTACTTGCTGTGGCCTTAGTAAAATTTTTGCTGTAAACAACACCGACATTTGCATGCATATGGTAATTACTGGGAAGGGCCCCCGGACTGCCCAAGGCGGTTCTTCAACATTTTTCTAATTTATCTCATTAGTGTCAAACCAACAAGCTGGGTAAGTCGGCAAAACCTCGAGTTCCAGACTACATCATCTTGTCTTTAAAAAACAGGACAGAAGATTCTCGACCTATCAACTTAACTTAAGACGGTATGTGATTTTTTTATTTGTGTTTTTGATATTAATAGCAAGTAGGAGCAAAGGATTGAAACGTTTTAGTTGTACACGCTAACAGACACAGACAACGATTATCCATGAAACACATTTGATATATTACTGTATTTAACCGCTGTATTTCAATCCTTCCTTATATCCCCATCAATTCTTTATTAGTTTCATCAAGGAGGTTGAAACCTCCTTGGTTTCATGTTTCGCACCATTTCGAACTTTCTGTACATTCCATATCGTTCCATTTTGCACATCCTGTACATTATATTTCCTTCCATTTCGTACGCGTATTTTCCGTGCACCCCATTTCGTTCCATGTCACTCTGTAATGGTGATAATTGAGATAGATCTATATGTGTATCTTTTAAAGAAATGTAGTTTTAACCGTAAATAGTTTCATTATGTGGCTAGATTAGTTAAACATAGTCTTCTTCGCTACACAAATCTCTTTCATTCTTCTGTACTGTAGACAATCAACGACTTTCGTTTAATTCCGCTCATGTGATGTGATAGAAAAGTGGTTGAACAACTTGTCTGTCGCTTTCATAATCCTGCATTCTGCACGAATGAAAACAGCAGGCAATTTCTTGAAACGTCTGCAGAAGACTTAAAGAGCGTTGTACAAATGTCTAAATTTGCGTTGCAACATTGACATGTCAAAGCTTCAAATGTAGCGCAAAATGTTACACGGTATTTCTTCACACTGTCCGAATTGTAGCCTACTTTAAGGGACAGGCATACTGTGACGAGAGGTTGCAAAACAACCACTTATACCGTCATGGAAAAATACCTTGTTCTCAATCGACGCAAGAGTGTTAACATGTGCAGTGATATATAAGACACACAACGCCTTACTGTGTTCTCAATCAATATTGTATGGCTTAGAATCTACATCGAGATTGCACTGGATAAATATAACTTGCCGGTCTTCTATAGCGATTTGCCTGATACACGATCATCACAGAAATTAGACATTATACACTGTAAGACTGATAGATATAGATCCAGCGCTATTCCTCACATGACTAGACTTCTGAACGCTTAATTGCCTTCGCTGTGTTCGCTACTCGTTGTGTTTTGAACTGTTTCCCTCAAAGTTTTATATATGTATGATAATATCCTATGATATTCTATGAACATTTTTTATTTAAATGCCCCGAAACTGTATCAACTGTAAACGTCGTTGATCGATGATTTTAACTAGTGTATTTAGACCAGTGTATTTTAACCAGTGTATCTAGAGCTCTTGACATGTTTGACTTGTGTAATGTTACATGAATTGGAACTTTCATTTGTGTACAGCCGTTCTATTTAGCGATGTGAATATAATACTGTAAATGTATTTAAGTTCGCGGGGATTTTATTTCGCAGTAGCGGAAAAAAACTTTTCGCGGTGGTGTTAAGTTCGCGGTAGCACCATGCACTATAGTCTCTTACTGCCATGGAAAAATGTTCGCGGTGGTTTTAAATTCGCGGTGAAGCGGTCACCGCGAAAACGGCGAGCATTAAACCACCGCGAAAGTTTCTGCATTTACAGTACTTACAATCTAGTTCCTTTCATTGCAATTGTGATGAAATTTTACTCGTCATCTCTATCTGTGTATTGCAAAACGTCCTTAGAATTTATACACTGAAGACACAGTTTTGAAGAGCTTCACTATGGCCATTTTCAAGCAATCTGTATATTTTGTTGTTTCATGGAATGTTTTTTTTCTGTGTTTTAGTTCCACAACATGTGCGGTATCTGGGCTTTATTCGGTGGCGACGGAAACGTGGCCGAGCAGTGTTCGTGTGCGCTGAAGATCGCTCATCGAGGTTTGTTTGTAACGCTAGTTCACCTTTAACCGCGGGGTAACTTATATCCGTTGGTTATAAAAACAGAGTATTTGGGGAAATCCCTATCGACAGACGGTTGTTAAAAATTGCAGTAGTTTCAAGATAATGTACTTTGAATAAACTGTGTAAATCGCTTTTCACAAGGGCATTAAACATTGGTGCCTGCTTTTGATTTAGACCTGGTCTCCAGGCAAATCTAGATCTACCGGTGCATAAGGTGTTGCCCCGATGGCTCAGAACACTCCTTGGTCAAATAAATTTCTTATGGCACCGGTAGATCTGCCTGGAGATTATTCGAATCCAGAATCTTCATTTTTTGAGTCAACAACCTTAACCACAAGACATTGTTGCCACCTTTAGGTCCTGACTCTTTCCGGTTGGAGAGCGTCCGCCATTTTGAGCGGTGTGTGCTGGGGTTCCACCGCCTGTGTATCAATGACGGGGAGCACGGCATGCAGCCCATGCGCGTCAGGAGGTACCCTCACCTGTGGCTGTGCTGCAATGGGGAGATCTACAACCATAAGCAGGTCCGTACAACTTGAACTGTAAAACGAAATTTTTGGCGTTGTGTGTGGAAGGTGTACTGGCTTGGGTACGGAACCTAGACTGTTGGGTACAGAACCTAGAGGTCCCGAGTTCGATACCCACCGTGCCCCCGACGTTGTTCCCTTAGGAAAGGCCATGTGTACAATTAAGTACCAGACTTCAGTCGGGGAGGTAAATAATACTACCTTTACCTTCTGTCTGTACTGTGTATGTGGTACTGTTAGAATACGTTATTAAACCTTGAGTGCAGTGCCTCATTGTCCTCGTCTGTCCGCAAGCAAAAAAATAAATAAATGCAAAACCTTATGTATGCATTGTATTGTACCGTATTGTAGATATTACCTAACAAGAGAGAGATTAACTTTATAAGCTGATCCAATCTTTGCTTCCCTACTTCATACACAAACAGTGATACAGACAAATTGACATTTTAGGCAAACCGTTATTTATAAAACCTAAAATTCTCCTTTTATGTAAACCTTTACCAAGGGCAGAATATCGTGGCATGCCCAGTGTTTGAACCAAGAACCGCTTAGTTCTGGCCAAACACTCTAACTATGACATCAGAGAATGCTGATTTGTATAATTCGCAAAGCTGATGATAATATGAAAATTTATGGAATTACGTGTATAATTTGCTATGTCGTGTTTAGCTCCGGGATCAGTTCGGGTTTGACTGTGACACTGACTGCGACTGTGAGATCATCATTCACCTGTATGAGAAGGGCGGGGTGCAGTTCGCCGCGGAACAGCTAGATGGCGTCTTTGCCTTCATTCTCCTGGACACCAATAAGAAACAGGTGAGACCCAAAGCACAGAGGGCTTTTCATTCACAGTTCGTTCAGTGACTAAAAATGCAGTAGAACAAAGGTTTTACCACTTTTACCAATTCATTATGAATCATTATATAAGGAAGTTCATGGTTCAGATTGCTCATGCTCACCGAAATGCAGCGTGGGAAGCATGTCAAAGGTCAACGGCCCCGGATACGTAAACAAAACATGACAGTCGGTGTGAAACAAGAACTGTTAACAACTTACACTCGGGCTTTCATCTTTGACATATAAGTACCCACAATGCATTTCGCTGTGCATGCGCAGTTTGAACTATGACTACTGAAATGACTGAAAATTATAGACTCGTGTCCACGGTGACTTTGAGTTTCAACAGAACATACCCAAAAATTAAGACAAAATTTTATTGATTCAGTAGGGCAGCGTTGCAGCAATTTGTATGAAATCTAATTCATGTTTTGCCGTAAAATGATATTTACAAGAAAAACAAAACTTCATGTTCGTCCTGTTAAATTTGTAAGCAAAATTGCCAATCGCACGGTTGAAATGGAAGATTGTAGAAGACCCAACTTTGATTGATGATCTTAGGTTTGCTTTACTCGGGACACGTTTGGTGTGCGTCCCCTGTTCAGTGTGACGGAGCGGGACAGCGTTTTAGCCGTGAGTTCAGAGGTCAAGGGTGAGTTGAGGTTATCCATCCACAGATTTACATGCTTTCTCCCCCCTCGCTACCATCCATGTCAATCAAAATCAGCACGTGACTGAGGCTGTGTGTGTCCGCTATAAGCCATTTCACGGATCCAACTGCGCATCCGTAGATCAAAGGTGCACATGAAGGGCCCTCAGAAATGAGTAAAAGCACCACCCATCTACTAAGGGTCTGCATGTGGTTAATGTGTACCGCATTGTTTACAAAACCCACATTACGTAATTCGTCGCGAGCAAAATTCTTAAAGAAGGTGGCTGATTTTGTATTCATTGATACACAATCTATTGGTAAATACACTCCCTTCTAGAGCTTAATACCCCTTTAAGAGGGGCTTTGCTATAAAGAATATTTCTAAGGAGGGCGGGAGAAAGCATATTTATCTGCACTTGGATGATATAAAAACACATGTAAGTATCTATGTTATCTAATTTCTTACATATATCGTGAAATGAATGTGACATGAATAGCTATGTATGCTTGTTGTAGTTATACCATAATTGTTATATCATTGTGTCAGGCAGAGTACTGTAAAGTGTTCTGTAAATTCTGTTAAGTAGCCTAATCTTTACGAGAACTTTAATCTCTGCTAGATTTCTTCTGTAAGGCTGCATCATTTAATAGTATAAACTTATTTTTGCGACACCTCAGAGGCGGAGCCTTTAGTACCTTGATTGGATCTAGAACAAAATTACCTGACAGTGTGTCTCTTTGTCAATTTTGGCACTATATAGGTCTGATGGGCATGTTCAAGAAGACAAAGAACGGAGATGTAGAACCTGCTATCAAGGCGTTTCCCCCTGGTTGCTATAAGTTGTACGATATGAGTAAAGAAGGAAGAACGACACTGAAGGAACATGGACGGTTCCATGAAATCGGGGACATGCCCAAGTACAACGCCCTGTTCAAGCCTCATAGTACGTAAATGTTACATATTCAATACAAATAAAAATCCAGGAGATATTCTGCATTAGCTGTCAAATATTATCTTTCTGCAATATGTTGTAATATAAGGACTGAAACCCTTCGATTGATAAAGTAAATATAAACTAAGAATACTTATTACGTCACTTTTATGGTTGAGCTTTCTCTTCTCTCTGGTACTTATGCAGTAGAAGTCAGTTAATTGCACAACAGATAACCTCACACTTCTGTTAATTACATGGGATCCCAAAATCCCAAACCCTTGCGGTCCAGCTGGATAACTTCGTATTATTGAACCAGCCGGATAATTGCACGAAATATGTTGGCAAATGGGATGTGCAAATAAATGGCTTCTACTGTTACTACATGGCATTACCATATTTATCTGAATTGCAATTAATGTTAACCGTTGGACATGGGTTATGAGCATTACTTACTCTATCAATGGCTTTGCTATGCGAATATTTCTCAGTGACCCCAAATCAGGATCATCTTGAGGCGATTCGACTGCTGCTAGAGGCAGCCGTTCAGAAGAGGCTGATGTCAGAAAGGAGGATTGGCTGTCTGCTGTCAGGTGGGACGAGTATAAGCATGTTCATGGTTCCACGTGCGCATTCGCAGCAAGATGCACTGTGGGTAATTGTAAAAGATGAACCTGGTGAAGATCCCTAAGACAATGTGATTCACAAAACACATACATGTAATGTAACGTATGCTTATAAGATAGAAATGTTTATAAGTTATATAGGGGCCATCACTTTGATATATTACCCACAATCCGTCTCGCATCAACTGCGCAATTTGAACTATGAACCTGCTTATTACAAACTTTGATAATCGCCCTCACTCTGGCTGTGTATGTGCCCATAATGGCGGGGGTGGCTTTCACTAAAACATTTGATTTACACTTTTCTTTTACTAAATCTACAGCAAAATACCATTCACCCTACATGTTTTGGCTGGAAGGTTAACTAGTTTACTTTTTCCTGGTTCCATACTGAGTGTCTTGGTTCTAATTTGAAGTTGTTTGGATCTAGATTTGTGTGACACAAAAAGTGTTCGTCTAGGTTCTAGGTTCGATATTCGCTTGCCCCAACCTTGTGCCCTTGGGAAAGGCAGTTTACACCATATACCCACCATAGCAGTGAAGTGATACCCACCGAGCCTCTTTGGCTAAAATGTCAACCCTTGTACCAAAAGCACACAAGGTTTTGGTGCGCCAGTGTCCTAACATCTGCACATTTGCCACCAAGAGCCGTAAAAATATGAATGTATCTAATGGTTGTGTTGACGTAGGTGGCCTGGATTCCAGTCTCATAGCGGCCTTGCTGACGAAGAACGCGCGGAAGGCAGGCATCACCTACCCCATCCAGACTTACAGCATCGGGATGGAGGGGAGTCCGGACATCGCTGCCGCTAAGAAGGTATATAACGTCTTCTAAAGATTACTTGAAAGTCTCAAGATTCTTTGAAACGATCTCGATATTTTTTTCAGACAACTCCAGACATATTTAAAGTAGCTTCAGAAATATTATTTTAAGCTGTGAAAGACAACAAGCATCATTTGTCCAAAGTGCTCTGCTCGATCCAATATTAATCCGCTTGCTGTTGTGTATTTTTTTTGTAATTTTAGGTTGCAGATCACATCGGCTCGGAGCATCACGAGGTCCGCCTGACGCCTCAGGATTTGCTGGACGCCGTTGAAGAGACCATCTACTGCCTGGAGAGTTATGACCTCATCACTATCAGGGGTTCCGTGTGTAAGTAAGCAAAGCTGATCTAAGAAACAAATCAGATTAAGTAGCAACCTGACGGACAAATGTCTTTAGAAATCGGTCAGAAGTGTCAGTATATGTTAGTCTTTAGAGACCCCTCGGCCTTATGCACAAATTATCTTTCATAGCATCACCGATATCCAATTGCCTTAGGTTGATAAGTGTTACCATCAGAAATCCTGTCTTTCATGATTTAGCTTCCGTGGTTTAGGTCACGGATTGTTTGTCTACATTATTGGGGGGGGGGGGGTAGAGAGGTCGGTAAATGCTAGGCTAACCTAGGTCAAATATATGTCAAATAACGCCTGAAAAGCTTGAACATGAGTCACCAAAATTTTCTTAAATCTTGCCTTTTCCTAGCTTCCCGAAGATGCGCTTCCGTCAACTGGAAGCGTACCTTCGGGGAGCGACCAAAGCACAACAAGGTTGGACTTACTTGGCAACAATTTCATGATATCTAGCATGAAAGTTCAAAATTGCCAGCTCAATACCTATCTGGTTATGACCAAAGAAATGTGTGTTACTTAGTCTTTGAAAAGCTGGTAGAGTTATTCACGAATGTCTGTGTCTGTTTTCCCATTAGATAACTACCTGTTGGCCCGCTACATCCAGAGGGAAACCGACTCTGTCGTCATCTACTCCGGAGAGGGGTCGGACGAAGTGACCCACGGGTACATCTACTTCAAGAAGGTATATAGGACTAGAAAGGTGGCCTCTACCAGGCCCCGTGGTTCATTTATTGGTCAAATAGTAGAAAGCAAAGGGAACAGTACTGACTCCTATTGTTTGTCCACTCCCCTAACAGACTGTTCCCTCTAGTTGTCCAAAATCTACTATTTGACCAACGATCCGCGGAGCCTGCTGGTAGAAGCTATAGAAAGGTGCCTCTGACATGGAGGGTACAAGTATCCGTAAATAATTTCATCAGGTTGGTAGACCACTGCAGTTTTACGCAATCAGTACTAAGGCTGGGAGGGACCGAGGTAATAGACAGACAACACTCAGTACATACAAACACACTGGGCGCTGAAGTACAAAAACCTTACCTTAGACCTTAGGTCTTCCCATGCCGCAAGGCACATAAGGCAGCAAGCTTCCATCGTCCTCTGTCGTTTGCAGCCATTTCTGGCTGTACCCAAGGGATGCCAGCTCTTTTCAGATCCTCAGTGAAAGTCCTCCTCCATGTGTTTTTGGGTCTGCCTCTTTTCCGTTTTCTTCCTGGAGGAATCCAAGTCATGGCTGTCTTGGAATGCCTATGGTCCGGTAGGCGCAGGATGTGTCCTGCCAGCTGCATCCTCTTCCCTGTGATGATTTTACTTAAGGGTTGGGAGTATGTTGACCCTTCTGAGTATTTCCTCATTGGTGATATGCTGTTGCCATCTACCTTTCAAGATCTTCCTCAAGTTTCTCTGGTGGAACACATCTAGCTTCTTGTTCAGTCTAGCTAAAGTACAAAAAGCCACGGCATAAATATCGAAACGTTTTTGTTGTGACCATTTTTGACGACAGGCCCCATCTGACGAGGCAGCTGACGAAGAGGGACGAAGGCTGCTGAGGGAACTCTACATGTTCGACGTGCTGCGAACAGACAGGACCACTGCAGCTCATGGGTAGGAAGTTAAAAATCATTTTTTTCTGTCACTGTGTAAGATTTTAATTTTCGGTGTGTCTAGATGCTTCCGTCCTTGTAAATCAAAATAGATATTTGAATATACTGTCAGGAAGAGAGTGGGTAGATCGTGTCGCCGTGGAGGTCAGACTTGCGGGAGTGACATGTAGTTGAGTTCAGAAGTGACAGAATTAGTCGTTACCGTAACAGTACTAGTTATGTAGAATTTAGTCTGTGTAACACAAACTCTGCTGTCCCCAGGGCTATAACTGGCCCCTCCTCGGTCGGGTGTTGGGTGGGCTGCTATAAGCGAGATTTAATCATCATCATACTGGTTTATTCGTTCTGACACACACTTCACGGGACAGGTAGCAGGGTCACTATCACACCCCTGAATTGTGCTGCCGTGTTACATCAGTAGATAAAAACAGGAAACGATTGTTAAAACTAGTATATGCACAATTAAGAGTTATATTGCTGTGCCTACTTATCGTTGACGTCATTTGTAACAAAACTGTTAAAACACTTGTCTAAGAACGAATATTGCACTGGATTACTTAAAAGCAATGAACGACAGTAAGTGGTCTTTACAGGTAGCTTCACACTGTGTCATTACGTCATGAGGGGACATTGTTTTTGTTCAATAGTCTTACAATGTACGGAATACTGCTGTTTCTGAATCGTTCAGTTCTGGTTTTTACTGCATCAAGTTCGTTGGATTGTCTAGTGCGTCGGGCGCTGATCTGCCCGCGGAGAGGAGGGAGTAGGCTTCTGAAGGACGTGCTACTCAGCAGCCATGTAGAGTTAACTCAGGTCTGCTTTTTCCACAGTCTGGAGGTCCGCGTCCCTTTCCTGGATCACACCTTCACCAGCTACTACCTGTCCCTGCCTATGGAGCTGCGCAGGGCACGAGACGGTATCGAGAAGTACCTCCTGCGGGAGGCGTTCAGTGGGACGGGCCTGCTGCCGGAGGAGATTCTGTGGCGCCCGAAGGAAGGGTTCAGCGACGGGGTGTCTGCTGAAAACAACTCCACACACATGATGCTCGGGAACTTTGCGCAGAGCAAGGTAAATCAATTCTGTCATTACTGTCATTACTGTCATAACTGTCATTGCGCTGTCATTATTGTCAGCACTGTAATTACTGTCCCTCCTACATGTACAGGTTACTGATGAAATGATGGCAAACGCAAAGAAGACATTCCCCACCAACCCTCCAAAGACCAAGGAGGGCTACTACTACCGGCAGGTGTTCGAGCGGTACTTCCCCGGCAAAGGCGACCTGATGCTCGTCAACTGGACCTCCAAGTGGACCAACAGCGACGACCCTTCCGCTAGAACCCAGTCTAACTACAAAAGTAGTTAGGTACTACTTGCATAAATGTAATACTTCTGTTGGTGAATAACATTAACATATCAATTTTGAAAACTAATACAGAATCTACTTTATTTCTAAGATAGACCAAGATAGACCATTTTGTATCACTGAGAGGGATCAGTACTATCATGGATTTCTAAAACCTATTATAAGTTCATTTTAATGACATCAAGAGTAGAATAGAGTTCATCAGGTCACGTAGGAACAAACGGTTCTTCATATTCACGTCATCACGTCACAGCCATGTCTGTATGAGTCTGAGCTTTCATTGTGTAATCTTGTTACTAAGTGACGTCATTTATTAACCTTGCTCCATGGGATTACATAAAAACGGCCGGAGCAAAATTTCAATGTTTTAGGTGACGATGGTTTTTTGGTTTAAACATTCCATAGGAGTAGTTTCGTGAAGATACTGTGTATCTATAAAAGCTGATGGTGTTTAAGTCCTATTTTAGAGGAATTCTGTAAAAATGCATTGTTTAATACGTTCCCCATTCAGGAATCTGTTCGCGGCGTATTACAAGGTTGGTGTGCATGTACATGTATGTGTTAAATGATTGGGTGTATACAGGTGGGTTCACACGTGTACATATATTAAAGTCCGTATGAGGTCCGTATGGAAGTCTTAGCCTCTACCAGGCTCCACCGGTCACCGAAAAAATAATGAAAGTTGGACAAATATAGACAAATGACAAGCCAAACGGGTAAGCTGGGTCGTAAACCATACTCGTCCAACCAACTCATTTGGCATCTTATCTGTTTACATCTGTCCAATATCTACTATTTTCCAACCACCCGAGGAGCTGGTACTCACTGAAGTCTAGGACTCCCATGCGGACCTCGTGCGGACACATACACATACATACTTTTAAAAGTTTGCTGATTTGCCGAAATAAAGCAAGACCTACCCTACACGAGTCACTGGATGCTTTCTCGGAAGTTTCTCCTCTGTGGACGGATGCTTTGTTACATCCGTACTTTAGTCTCTACCAGACTCCGGATCGCTGGAAAAATCGTAGAAATGGAACAAATCAGAGGAGTAAGCCGGCCAGAGGAATATAACCGGCCAGGGAACAGCACGCGAGCTGTTCCCTGGCCGGTTAT
>NC_049983.1:7766316-7769583 GCF_000003815.2 Branchiostoma floridae
CGTTAACACAGAAACGAAGCGTTATCAGCTTAAGAAGGACATGGTGGGTATGGACACACGTAAAACGTCAAGTAAAAGGCCAAAGTTGTCATAGCAAATCAGATAAGCTCTCCAAGCAGATGTTGGGGTTCAATGTTTTCCAAGTGACGCCGGGGCTTCTCGGACAGTCCCCTTTCTCCGTATTAGCAGATGAACAATGGAGTAATTGGTCAAAGTTGTAAAAGGAAAACAATTTTGATGTCCACCTATTCTAAACCTATTCAATACGTACAGTATTAGATGTAGACATGAATGCAGGCGGCGCTTCGACGGGCGGACATGGTGTTAGAGGGGCTCCTCGCGCGGCGCCTAAAACTATCATTTTTGTGTCAACAAGCGTCTGGAACGTCATTCTAGATGCGTATTAGTATGTCTCGACCTATTTGGGAAAGTTTTCACAGGCCGTAAGCATACGTTCTTAACGCATTTAACAAGTTGGCACTACATACCCTATGAGAGCCCAACCTGCAATAACGCTCCCGGTCCCGTCCTGAAAAGTGGCGAAAACGACAGTCAAATTCCAACTTTCCCTCTTTTCAGGAATAGGGAAATGCGAAAGGCTCGTGAAGGGCTTTGAATTTTAAATAGCTTATCTGACTTTGTCTTCCAAAGTTGGGCGATTTGAGATTGAAAATGGCATATCTAAGACAGTTCACCAACGAACCTATGGGATACTAGGTCGGAAAAGACACGTTTCTTTAAACCATTAAAAGTGATCGAGTGCATGACCTGTGAATTGTTTAATGAGCTATCACATCCAAATTTTAATCCTATTTTGGAAAACCCATACGATGGAACTTCCAGCATCTTCAACAAAATGTGCGTTACTTTTGTCACTTGAATTTCGTAGTAAAACCCGTAACGAGTAGGCAGAAAGCAATATGAGTACTAAAAATTACTTCCTTACTTTTCTACAAGGCTCGAAAGCGAATGAAGTTTCCATTAGCGAAACCGCTAAGCGAACCCTTCCGTAACCGAAAAGTGACCCCATACGATGGAACTTCAAGAATCGTCAACAAAATGTGCGTTACTTTTGTCACTTGAATTTCATAGTAAAACCCGTAACGAGTAGGCAGAAAGCAATTTGAGTACTAACAATTACTTCCTTACTTTTCTATAAGGCTCGAAAGCGAATGAAGCTTCCACTTTGTGAAACCGCTAAGCGAACCCTTCGGTAACCGCAAAGTGACCCCATACGATGGAACTTCCAGAATCTTCAACAAAATGTGCGTTACTTTTGTCACTTGAATTGCAAAGCAATGGCCGTAACGAGCAGCAGAAAGCAATTTGAGTACTAAAAATTACTTCCTTACTTTTCTACAAGACTCGAGAGCGAATGTCGGAATGAAGTTTCCCCTTGGCAAAGCTGCTAAGCGAACCCTTCGGTAACCGCAAAGTGACCCCATACGATGGAACTTCCAGGATCTTTGACAAAATGTGCGTTACTTTTGTCACTTGGATTGCAAAGCAATGGCCGTAACGAGCAGCAGAAAGCAATTTCAGTACTAAAAATTACTTCCTTACTTTTCTACAAGACTCGAAAGCGAATGAAGTTTCCCCTGGGCGAAAACGCTAAGCGAACCCTTCGGTTAAACGCTAAGTGACCCCATACGATGGAACTTCCAGAATATTTGACAAAATGTGCGTTACTTTTGTCACTTGAATTTCATAGCAAAACTTGTAACGAGTAGACAGAAAGCAATTTGAGTACTAAAATTTACTTCCTTACTTTTCTACAAGGCTCGAAAGCGAATGAAGTTTCCCCTTGGCGAAACCGCTAAGCGAACCCTTCGGCACCGCAAAGTGACCCCATACGATAGAACTTCCAGAATCGTCAACAAAATGTGCGTTACTTTTGTCACTTGAATTTCATTATAAAATCTGTAACGAGTAGACAGAAAGCAATTTGAATACTAAAAATTCCTTCCTTACTTTTCTACAAGGCTCGAAAGCGAATGAAGTTTCCCCTTGGCGAAACCGCGCCGCTAAGCGAACCCTTCGGTACCGCAAAGTGACCCCATACGATGGAACTTCCAGAATCTTTGACAAAATGTGCGTTACTTTTGTCACTTGAATTTCATTATAAAATCCGTAACGAGTAGACATAAAGCAATTTGAATACTAAACATTACTTCCTTACTTTTCTACAAGGCTCTAAAGCGAATGAAGTTTCCCCTTGTTGAATCCCCTAAGCGAACACTTCGGTAACCGCAAAGTGACCCCATACAATGGAACTTCCAGAATCGTCAACAAAATGTGCGTTACTTTTGTCACTTGAATTTCAAAATAAAATCCGTAACGAGTAGACAGAAAGCAATTTGAGTACTAAAAATTACTTCCTTACTTTTCTACATGGCTCGAAAGCGAATAAATTGTTTCACCTTGGCGAAACCGCTAAGCGAACCCTTCGGTACCGCAAAGTGACCCCATACGATGGAACTTCCAGAATGATCAACAAAATGTGCGTTACTTTTGTCACTTGAATTTCATTATAAAAACCGTAACGAGTAGACAGAAAGCAATTTGAGTACTAAAAATTACTTCTTTACTTTTCTACAAGGCTCGAAAGCGAATGAAGTTTCCCCTTGGCGAAACCGCTAAGCGAACCCTTCGGTAACCGAAAAGTGACCCCATACGGTGGGACTTCCAGAATCTTTGACAAAATGTGCGTTACTTTTGTCACTTGAATTTCATTATAGAATCCGTAACGAGTAGACAGAAAGCAATTTGAGTACTACAAATTACTTCCTTACTTTTCTACAAGGCTCGAAAGCGAATGAAGTTTCCCCTTGGCGAAACCGCTAAGCTAACCCTTCGGTACCGCAAAGAGACCCCATACGATGGAACTTCCAGATTTGTCAACAAAATGTGCGTTACTTTTGTTATTTGAATTTCACGGTAAAACTTGTAACGAGTAGGCAGAAAGCAATTTGAGTACTAAAAATTACTTCCTTACTTTTCTACAAGGCTCGAAAGCGAATGAAGTTTCCCCTTGGCGAAACTGCTAAGCGAAACCTTCGGTACCGCAAAGTGACCCCATACGATGGAACTTCCAGAATGATCAACAAAATGTGCGTTACTTTTGTCACTTGAATTTCATAGTAAAACTTGTAACGAGTAGGCAGAAAGCAATTTGAGTACTAAAAATTCCTTCCTTACTTTTCTACAAGGCTCGAAAGCGAATGAAGTTTCCCCTTGGCGAAACCGCTAAGCGAACCTTTCGGTAAC
>NC_049983.1:7811586-7814952 GCF_000003815.2 Branchiostoma floridae
AATCCGTAACGAGTAGACAGAAAGCAATTTGAATACTAAAAATTCCTTCCTTACTTTTCTACAAGCTTGAAAGCGAATGAAGTTTCAACTTGGCGAAACCGCTAAGCGAACCTTTCGGTAACGGAATAGTGACCCCATACGGTGGAACTTCCAGAATCTTTGACAAAATGTGCGTTACTTTTGTCACTTGAATTTCATTATAAAATCCGTAACGAGTAGACAGAAAGCAATTTGAGTACTAAAAATTACTTCCTTACTTTTCTACAAGGCTCGAAAGCGAATGAAGTTTCCCCTTGGCGAAACCGCTAAGCAAACCCTTCGGTACCGCAAAGTGACCCCATACGATGGAACTTCCAGAATCGTCAACAAAATGTGCGTTACTTTTGTCACTTGAATTTCATTATAAAATCCGTAACGAGTAGACAGAAAGCAATTTGAATACTAAAAATTACTTCCTTACTTTTCTACAAGCTTGAAAGCGAATGAAGTTTCAACTTGGCGAAACCGCTAAGCGAACCCTTCGGCACCGCAAAGTGACCCCATACGATGGAACTTCCAGAATCGTCAACAAAATGTGCGTTACTTTTGTCACTTGAATTTCATTATAAAATCCGTAACGAGTAGGCAGAAAGCAATTTGAGTACTAAAAATTACTTCCTTACTTTTCTACAAGGTTCGAAAGCGAATGAAGTTTCCCCTTGGCGAAACCGCTAAGCGAACCCTTCGGTAACCGAAAAGTGACCCCATACGGTGGAACTTCCGGAATCTTTGACAAAATGTGCGTTACTTTTGTCACTTGAATTTCATTTTAGAATCCGTAACGAGTAGACAGAAAGCAATTTGAGTACTAAAAATTACTTCCTTACTTTTCTACAAGGCTCGAAAGCGAATGAAGTTTCCCCCTGGCGAAACCACGCCGCTAAGCAAACCCTTCGGTACCGCAAAGTGACCCCATACGATGGAACTTCCAGAATCGTCAACAAAATGTGCGTTACTTTTGTCACTTGAATTTCATTATAAAATCCGTAACGAGTAGACAGAAAGCAATTTGAATACTAAACATTACTTCCTTACTTTTCTACAAGGCTCGAAAGCGAATGAAGTTTCCCCTTGGCGAAAACGCTAAGCTAACCATTCGGTACCGCAAAGTGACCCCATACGATGGAACTTCCAGAATCGTCAACAAAATGTGCGTTACTTTTGTCACTTGAATTTTATAGTAAAACCCATAACGAGTGGGCATAAAGCATTTTGAGTACTAAAATTTCCTTCCTTACTTTTCTACAAGGCTCGAAAGCGAATGAAGTTTCCCCTTGGCGAAACCGCTAAGCTAACCCTTCGGTACCGCAAAGTGAAACCATACGATGGAACTTCCAGAATGATCAACAAAATGTGCGTTACTTTTGTTACTTGAATTTCATAGTAAAACTTGTAACGTGTAGACAGAAAGCAATTTGAGTACTAAAAATTACTTCCTTACTTTTCTACAAGGCTCGAAAGCGAATGAAGTTTCCCCTTGAATTTCCAGAATCTTTGACAAAATGTGCGTTACTTTTGTCTCTTGAATTTCATAGTAAAACCCGTAATGAGTAGACAGAAAGAAACTTGAATACTAAAAATTACTTCCTTACTTTTTACAAAGCGAAAGCGAATGAAGATTGGCGAAACCGCTAAGGGAACCCTTCGGTACCGAAAAGTGACCCCATACGATGGAACTTACAGAATCGTCAACAAAATGTGCGTTACTTTTGTCACTTGAATTTCATAGTAAAACCCGTAATGAATAGGCAGAAAGCAATTTTAGTTATAAGAATTACTTCCTTACTTTTCTGCAAGGCTGGAAAGCGAATGAAGTTTTCCCTTGGCGAAACCGCTAAGCGAACCCTTTGGTAACCACAAAGTGACCCCGTATGATGGATCTTCCAGAATCTTCAACAAAAAGTTCATAGTTAAACTCGCGGGGTCTCAAGAAAGGAGCTAGCGGTTGCGCCTAAACAGGGCCCATACGGTCGAGAATATCTCGAGAAGGAAGTATCCGAAGATTTTGCGGTTTGCACCTTTCTATTCCTTACTAAGGGACCTTTTCAATGATACCAAGTGTGCCAGGCCGGAACTTCAAGCCTAAGCTACAATCGCGACATTAAGTCATCACCCTACCCGGTGCCGTGACAGGCAATGCTGCAAGAAAAGGAGCTAGCAGTTGCGCCTAAACAGGGCCCATACGGTCGAGAATATCTCGAGAAGGAAGTATCCGAAGATTTTGCGGTTTGCACCTTTCTATTCCTTACTAAGGGACCTTTTCAATGATACCAAGTGTGCCAGGCCGGAACTTCAAGCCTAAGCTACAATCGCGACATTAAGTCATCACCCTACCCGGTGCCGTGACAGGCAATGCTGCAAGAAAAGGAGCTAGCAGTTGCGTCTAAACAGGGCCCATACGGTCGAGAATATCTCGAGAAGGAAGTATCCGAAGATTTTGCGGTTTGCACCTTTCTATTCCTTACTAAGGGACCTTTTCAATGATACCAAGTGTGCCAGGCCGGAACTTCAAGCCTAAGCTACAATCGCGACATTAAGTCATCACCCTACCCGGTGCCGTGATTGGCGGGGTCTCAAGAAAGGAGCTAGCGGTTGCGCCTAAACAGGGCCCATACGGTCGAGAATATCTCGAGAAGGAAGTATCCGAAGATTTTGCGGTTTGCACCTTTCTATTCCTTACTAAGGGACCTTTTCAATGATACCAAGTGTGCCAGGCCGGAACTTCAAGCCTAAGCTACAATCGCGACATTAAGTCATCACCCTACCCGGTGCCGTGACTGGCGGGGTCTCAAGAAAGGAGCTAGCGGTTGCGCCTAAACAGGGCCCATACGGTCGAGAATATCTCGAGAAGGAAGTATCCGAAGATTTTGCGGTTTGCACCTTTCTATTCCTTACTAAGGGACCTTTTCAATGATACCAAGTGTGCCAGGCCGGAACTTCAAGCCTAAGCTACAATCGCGACATTAAGTCATCACCCTACCCGGTGCCGTGACTGGCGGGGTCTCAAGGAAGGAGCTAGCGGTTGCGCCTAAACAGGGCCCATACGGTCGAGAATATCTCGAGAAGGAAGTATCCGAAGATTTTGCGGTTTGCACCTTTCTATTCCTTACTAAGGGACCTTTTCAATGATACCAAGTGTGCCAGGCCGGAACTTCAAGCCTAAGCTACAATCGCGACATTAAGTCATCACCCTACCCGGTGCCGTGACAGGCAATGCTGCAAGAAAAGGAGCTAGCAGTTGCGTCTAAACAGGGCCCATACGGTCGAGAATATCTCGAGAAGGAAGTATCCGAAGATTTTGCGGGGTTGCCACCTTTCTATTCCTTA
>NC_049983.1:7832531-7842000 GCF_000003815.2 Branchiostoma floridae
CCTTACTAAGGGAACTTTTCAATGATACCAAGTGTGCCAGGCCGGAACTTCAAGCCTAAGCTACAATCGCGACATGAAGTCATCACCCTACCCGATGCCGTGACAGGCAATGCTGCAAGAAAAGGAGCTAGCGGTTGCGCCTAAACAGGGCCCATACGGTCGAGAATATCTCGAGAAGGAAGTATCCGAAGATTTTGCGGTTTGCACCTTTCTATTCCTTACTAAGGGACCTTTTCAATGATACCAAGTCACGCTTGTCACGTGACCCAGGTAGTAAATGGCTGATTTCGTATAAGGTAGCAGATTACAATTTTTCGCCTATGGGGATTTATATTGTTAAGGACCCCGAAGTGAGGAGGTTCGACGCCTCAAGATTTATAACAGGGTGCAACTTAGGGCTTAGGGGGCTCTGGGTAGTGTAGCTTAGCAGCTGCGCTCTTGTCTTCATAGAGTGGCTGAGCACACTGGTTCCACCCGCCACACTCTTGTCTCCATAGAGTGGCTGAGCACACTGGTCCCACCCATCTCCCAAAGCCTCTCACGTCTGGCTCCTCGTGCCAACCCCCGGGCAACGGCCTCAGCTGGCCGGCTAAACGACGTGAGGGGGCGGTGTTGACACGGCACCGTCGAGCGAAAGAACCTCCAAGATGAGGTCAACGGTCAGGGCGGAGGCTTCCATCGACAGGAAGTAACGGCCACGTGTCCGTGACCAGGGCGAGCCACCAAGCAGGAGGATGTCGGCTGTGGTCAGGCCTGGAGAGGAGATGGGCACCACCAGGCCAACTGCCCAAGACACACTTGCATGAATGAGCACCCAACCAAATTCCACACCGGTTCGGTCGGCGCCCGGGTCAACAAGGACCGCGCCTACCGCCGCACATCAGGACGGAGGTGTAAAGTGCACTACTGATGAGGGCATGCAGAACAGAATCCGAGGAAGAGACAACATTGCCATTGCCACATGGAACGTGCGGACACTTGCACAAGTAGGGAAACTAAAGGAACTGACGTATGAGCTCAGTCATTACACGTGGCAACTTGTAGGCCTTAGTGAAGTAAGATGGAAAAACTTTGGAGAATTCCAAACGGAGGAGGGTCACGTACTTTACTACAGTGGCGAACAAGCCAGGCATGCGAACGGAGTAGGATTTCTTGTGAACAGCTCCATCAAGGGATCAGTAATGGGATGCTGCACTATATCCAGTAGACTTATCTCCATCAGACTGAGGGCATCACCCTTCAATATAACTGTGATCCAAGTTTATGCACCTACCTCTGACTACGACGAGGAACAGATTGAAGAATTCTACACAAAACTACAGGACACCATAAGGGAAGTCAACAAGAAAGATATCCTCATTGTACAAGGCGATTGGAACGCCAAAGTTGGAGTCGACGCGCAAAAGGACTGGGGCGAGCACTGTGGTCCGTCCTGTAATGGGACCACCAATGACAGAGGAAGACGGCTACTTGAGTTTGCCAGCGAAAACAACCTAGTATTAGCAAATACCCTGGGAAAACACAAGCCATCACGGTGCTGGACATGGCACGCACCAAACGGCAGTAAACACCAGCTTGACTACATCCTGGTACAAAACCGCTTCCGTACAAGTATCAACAGAGCAAAAACAAGGACGTTCCCCGGTGCGGATGTGGGAAGCGACCACGACCTCGTCATTATGAACTTCCAGATCAGACTCAAGAGATCTAGGAAGCCTCAGTACACTAGACTTAAATTCGACCTGGAGAAACTGAAGGACCCAGCCGTATGTAAGACTTTCCACGCGACAATAGGTGGGAAATTCGCTCCCTTACTAGCAGTAGAGGAGGATGTAGAAGTCTTGACTAACGCCTTCAACAAGGCAATGGTGGATACAGCAAAGAAAACCATAGGCCCCCTCCGGCGCAAAAATAAATCATGGATGAAAGATGATATCCTGGCGATGTGTGATACTCGCAGGGAACTGAAGAAGGTAAGACACACTGCGAGGTCAGCAGAATACAGGGAGATCAACAAGAAGATCAGGAAAGATATAAAGAAAGCAAAAGAAGAGTGGATAGAACAACAATGTGCTGAGATAGAAGGGAATCTGAGAGCAAACAACAGCAGACAGGCATTCCAAATTGTCAAAAACCTCACACAAAAGAAACAGTCAGGCTCCAGCACTACCATCCAAAGCAGAGAGGGTAAAAGCCTTGCAGAGAAGCAGGAGATAACAGCCAGGTGGACCGAGTACTGCAAGGAACTTTACAACCACCAGTCTAGTGGCGACCCAGAGGTACTCTTGACCAATGAACCCACAAAAGACGACAACTTTCCCATCCTGAAACAAGAAGTTGAGGCAGCTGTAAAGTCCCTGAAGAATGGGAAAGCTCCCGGTGCTGACAACGTCCCTGCTGAACTCATCAAGAATGGCGGTGAGACTACAATCGACCTACTGACTAAGATGTGTAATAAGATATGGGAAACTGGGAACTGGCCAACACCATGGACACAGTCACTTATTATAACCCTACCAAAGAAAGGGAACCTTCAACTTTGCCAGAATTACAGAACAATTAGCCTCATCAGCCATGCCAGTAAGGTGATGCTGAAAGTCATCCTGAGTAGACTGAAACCTCAGGCGGAAGAGGTCATTGCCGAAGAGCAAGCAGGCTTCCGTAGCGGACGTAGCACCACAGAACAGATCTTCAACCTAAGAATCCTCGATGAGAAGTACCGCCAACACCAGCAAAGTCTGTATCATGTATTCGTGGACTATAAAAAGGCATTTGACCGGGTTTGGCATGATGCTTTATGGGCAACAATGAAGAGATACAACATGGGTCCCAAGTTGACCAACTGCATCCAACAGCTGTACGACAAGTCTAGCAGCGCAGTTCTTGTACAGGGCACAGTAGGCGAGTGGTTCAGGACAACTGTTGGTGTAAGGCAAGGATGCCTACTATCCCCTACCCTTTTCAACATCTACCTTGAACAAATTATGACAGATGCCCTAGAGAACCACCAAGGCACAGTCAGCATTGGGGGAAGGAACATAACCAACCTACGCTTTGCGGATGATATAGATGGGCTGGCAGGAGGAGAAACAGAACTGGCCAACCTAGTAAGTGCACTGGACACTACATCCAGGAGATATGGGATGGAGATCAGCGCAGAAAAGACAAAACTGATGACAAACAGCATTAAGCCAATTACAACCAAGATAGTAGTGAACCAGGAAGAACTTCAGACAGTAGATCAGTTTAAGTACCTTGGCTCCATAATTAGTAAGGAAGGCTCAAAGGCAGAAGTCACATCCAGAGCAGCACAGACCTCAGCAGCCATGGCAAGGCTGAGACCCATCTGGAGGGACAGGAACATTAGTCTGAAGTCCAAGGTGAGGCTACTGCAGGCACTGGTCATCTCAATCTTTCTATACGCGTGCGAGTCTTGGACCTTAACAGCCGAGCTGCAAAGGAGAATCTTGGCAGTAGAGATGAGATGCTATAGAATATTGCTAAATCTAACTTACCGTGACCACATCACCAACACAGAAGTCAGGAACACTATCAGACAAGCTATGGGAACAGACCACCTAGAGGACCTTCTTAGTATTGTCATAAAAAGGAAACTAAGGTGGTACGGTCACGTGACAAGAAGCAAAGGCCTCTCTAAGGTCATCCTGCAAGGAACAGTCAAAGGGAAAAGAAGACGAGGCAGACAGAGAAAGAAGTGGGATGATAACATCAAAGAGTGGACGGGAATGACCCTTGCCGAAACCCAAGCTCTGGCCCACGACAGGGTGAGATGGAGGGAGGTGTGCTCAGCTGCTAAGTGCCCCCACGACCACCCCCGGTCAAGGGACCGGTAAGCGGTAAGGTAAGCAACTTAGTAATTAACAAGAATTGAATATGTTGGAGTTCAGGGCAGAATGTACAAAATTTGTGAAAATGAGCTTACGTTTGCCTACTCGTTTTCTCAGAAAGAATCCTTTAAAATGACCCCCATCGGAGGTCACCATACTGAAGCCGACACACGGAAGTTGCGGCAACAGGATTCGTTCGCGAAATGCTACCCAGCCAAACAAACATCGTAACCCAAGTCATACAGCCTCAAAACTTATGTATTCCTCTACTATCCACCACAGTGTCCGACTCGCTGACATGCACAGAAAAATTTCTATGGCTTTTCAAGAACTGTGACGTACTATTTTGTGCCCGACCTACTTTTGTCCACGGGGGTCGCCCATAAATACTGTGTTCTGCGACCTTAACCCTATTCAGGGGGGGGGGGGGGGGGGCTTTGGGGACTTTGATGTCGTATAACCCCATTGGGCTAAAGCCCCCAAATTTGGGGAGCTTTTCTAAAAAAATGCTAAAAATTTGGAAGTTTTCGGGGGCGGACCAAATATTCAAACCAGTACAAATATCCCTGATGCAATATTATAAATGCAAATTTTTAAATACGACCGATCGCGATCATGTCGCGGTGACGCAGTGGTAGGCAAAAATCAGGTGTTTGGCAAAAGATTGATTTACATATTAACCAATAATTGGATCCGCTAATCTAAATATGAATTTGTAATCCATGGTAGGCACCAGCTTTAGATAGACGTTTAGATAGGCTAACGTATGTAACGCATGTGTTCACATCAACTTCAATGGCCCGTTATGAAGATGATTTTATCTTAAATGATATTTTACAAATTGTAACGAGAAAGCCACCCACCTCATACATATGTGTTGCACCTGAGGCGTCCATCATGGAGATACTTCTTCTTCAAATTCCCCTTGAAATGACGTCGAAAATCCTGGTTATGCATGGTGTCCACGTGCGTAAAATATAAGAAAAGAAACCCAACCATATCATGTAAGTCCACAACAGGCGCCGCCTTAGTCGACTGCAAGTGGTATCCAAGGTACGAAGAGCAAATGCGATTCTCAAGACTACGCGACTTGTCGGTATGTTTTGATCGGTCCACCATCTTGGATCTCTCGTACCCAGGACACTGCGGCATAATCTACTCTGGACAAGAGATGAGAGAATAGCTGGGTTCCGATTCCTGACGATACGGCGAAGTTCTAGCAGGACAGCCCGATTTTTAGGGCCCTTCTAAGATATGTGGTCGGACCGTGAAGATCGGTCCCCCGCCCCAACAATCTTTCAAATTCAAATGGAATTATCTATGTGATGACACTGAGTTTTTTTTTTTTCAAACTAGGACATCTCTACGTTAGTCTTAACATTGAGTTTGAACATGTTTCAGAAGTGGTTGCAGAACAACATTGCGATTTTCGGGAGGGCAGACCGATTCTCGATCACTGCCCTTCTAAATTGTATGATATCTGATCGGTTGTATTAGTCTATAATTATATATAAGAAGTGGTTTCACAATGGCCGTATTCTTTAATATTCTACCTCTTTTAAAAATCACGTTTTAGTGTTCACGTCACACTATCGCGGTATTATGTTCCCAATTAGCTTGGGGCTTCCTTATAAAATCATTCATTCATTAATTCATTTATCATTCATTCATTCATTTATAAAACTGATAAAATGCTTCTTATACAGGATTAAAGCTGTTTGATTAAAAGTAAGGTAAATGAGTCATTCTCTATTGAAGTGTGTGTAAAGCATAATACAGGTTTATCATATAGTACGACGTCGACCAATTTGGCTCTAGCTATATGCTATGGATATGGAAAGCTCTGAAAAAGACATAAAATGTGGAGGCGATGGCATGGGGCAGATGCTATAAGCCAATGAAAGTCTCGAGCTCTCAGGTATCATGAAAACCCAAACGGAAACTTTTCATTGCTACTGTGGATATTTATCCTAAGGTAGTGAAATATGGACACTCACCAAATTCTGACTGAAAATGTTAAATGTTTGCTATACGCGGGTGCTTCGTTTGTGCCCTAATATCTCTTGGGAACAAATTTTACCGATGGACAATTGTACCAAGAGGTAAGACAGTGACATTATTAGTCGCAGAGAAAAAAGTAAGGAGACTGAAATTGGCTGCTCACTGCGCTAGGTGCACTGGCATCATAGCGTTAGCGTCCAAATTGGTACTATGGGAGCCTGCAAAAGGGAGAAAAAGCTGTGGCCACCAAAAGTCAACTTCATTGACACGTTAAGAGAGCCGATACGAACCCATCTCTTGTTAAGTCAATCCAGTCCCTGGTGGAAGATAGGGCGAAGTGCAGAATGGCTTTGATCATGAAGCTTGGTTCGAGCGCGAGGTCGACCAAAGTAACGTAAAAGAAGTAAGGTTTGTTAGCGCTTGTGGAAGGCTGCGAAGGAGGCTATAGGCTTGGCGTAGGGGGTTGGGTGTGCGGACAAGCTGAGGGGGGACGTTGTGCTAGCCGGAAAGTTTTAGACTTGCCAAGATGGAAACTTGTTTGCCATAGATTGGGTTCAAAGAGGTACATGAAACGAATGAGGTGGCCATCCAGAGCAAAATCCAGGCCGTGAAGAAAATAATAATGTCGAATGTCGCTATTTTTCTGATTGTAAACTTTTTTATCATGCACCTGTCCTATGGTCAATGTTACGCGTACGGCGTGTGGGTGCTTCTCATAGCTTTGATATATACCGTTGTTTGATTTTGACCGTGTGACCACCGACCATTACCACCGATATCATATGTCCATTTCTCATGCCGACAACATGTTGCAACATCGACCATCGACCATGGTCTTCTCCTGCAATATTTGCATGGGTTGCTATGTGGCGCTTCATTTAGCCTTCAGCTGGGGCAGAGTCAAAGTGCAAACAAAAATGGAGTCGAACGAAGAAAATCCAAAGGAATCGCCCAGAAAGTTTGTTTAGTTTGATGATCAACTGCGGTTTACACCTCTAAAATGGAGCAGACGGCCATGCTAGACTTCAGGACGTGTTTCGATGCAGAGAAGGACATCGTTAGTCTGCTAAACCAGGAACAGAGTTCTGGTAAGTTTGGTTGGTGGGAGGGGCGCATAAAATTTAAAGTGAAGTTTGAATGCTTGGTCGTTTTGGATCGGTTGAATTGTCCCTTAGGATCTAAGACTCTGCAATTAAAGCTGTCATTCAAAATTAGCATTCCAAATAGTAAAAGACTGAGCTACAGGTAGGTCAAATTCTTATATGTCTTGATTGTTTTCCTTTTGTTGTTGGAGTTTCTAGATTCCTCTTATGATTAAAGACATTCCCCCCAGGTCCCCAGCCTCCTGTCAAATCTGAGAATGCGATGCTCAGATTCTCATTGAGAATGATTTATGTGTAAAACTTTGCAGGCTAAAGGTTATTTTGTGTTAACATTACAAGGGGGAGTGCTCACATATCTAATCGTAACTAAATTGTATTTGTCACCAAAACCTTTCATCAATTCGTAGCCTGATTGAATCTCGCTTAGCAGCCCGCCCAACATCTGGACAGCCTTCTAAAGGTTAGCCTGAATATCAGACCCCAGCCCGATCTCAAAGTTATCTATTGTGTAGATGTTTTTGACCCCACTCGAAGATATTTTTGAGATTAGGCTGGAGTCTGGTATTCAGGCTACCTAGAGGCTGGCCTGACTGCATTCGGGGAGGGACCAGTTACAGCCCTGTACAACAGAGTTTGTGTTACACAGATTAAATCTTTTGCTGCCAGGACATTTTTTTCTGTCAATAGGCTGACTCGTTCCTAGACCAAACCTCAATTCTAATTCTAACCCTAACACTGGGGCTGTCTCCAGGACCCGCCCCTCCGTCCAAGGACAGAAATTTGCTTGTTGGGACAGGAAAAATATCGCCCCATCCATCCCAAAAATCTGAACTTGAAACTGTTGAAAATCTATTTTCATCTTAGAGCTTAAAATGGAACATTTATAACATTTAGGGAAATCAACAACGTGGGCTCCCAAACAATGAGTGGGCCAAACAGAAAAATATGTAAAGCTGGAGACAGCCTTGCTGTAACCTAGTTATAACAGTAATAATCGAATGTCAGATTGCTGAATGGCCAATGGAACAACTAGGGGGAACCTCAACAAGGGCGTTAACCTCTTGGGGGAAGCGACCAGGGTTTGGAGTGGGGGATTCTCCTGATTCCGCTCTGTGGGGTCCATTTTTTATCATGTTATCCCATTCGTTCTCTACGGCCAGGTGAGGACGCAGGTACAGGTACAGGTGTTCCCAGACAGGTGAGGGTGCTGGGACAGGAGAGAGATGGAGCTGTGCTCTACACCTGGAGCGACATCTCACCTTACAGACAGGTACGGAAAAATGACAAGGCTGTGTACAGCAATTTAATTTTGTTGGCGACAGGGCAAAAAAGAATTGTGAAAAGGGTTGGGTAATGCCCTGGTAGTCCTTCGTGAAGATGACTTGTCAGGTGCACTCGTTGGGGTTGAGCCCTCATGTGGCTTCTAAGGCCAAAGCTCGTTGCACACATTGGGTCTTCCTCTTTTTCTTGATCCCAGCGTCAGTTCCCCATACAGGATATGGTAAAGATAATAAAGGGCTTATACAACATAAAGAATAATAAGTTTGTTGCTTTTTTAAAACACTACCACTGTTCGTTAGCTGCACCTGTTGAATTTGTTGAAAATTATTAAAAGTACAGTTTTTTTGTGTATGTCCCTCATGAATAAAAATTTACTGCATTGATAAATGTACACACATTGTAAGAAGCACTTTGGCCAATTTGCCATGATGGAAAGAGGTTGGATGGCTACTCAATTTGCTGAATAGAAGGTGTTACAATTTTCATAGTTGGAAAAATAAAGTTATAGTGTGCAATTCATTACATTGGCTTGTCGTAATAGTGATGATTAATTGCTGTACACGGAAAATGCTCCTTGTTATCTAAAAGTTGTATGTTCAATTAACTTGATGATTGATTGCTATGTAGGTAAGTACACAAGGGTTGTCGTCTATCATATTGAGAAATTTATGCTAAAGCGTTGCGTAGCCAACAAGACTACGCATGTTCATCGCACTTAGCTCATCAATATTTGACGGGCAGAAATGACATATTTTGTCAAGTGGTCTAAAGGCCATTGCATCATCTTCGTATATCTTACCAAATGGCCAAGTTATTAAGGCAATGGACATGAGATTGAGTGTTCTTGGGTTTGATTCCTGGCAATCTCGGCTAGATGTTGTGTCCTTGGGAAAGGCACTTTACTACTACTTCTTCTCAACCCCCACTGCCTGTCTGGTTTAAAAATGGGTACCTAACTTTGATTAGGACATAAATGATGGAGGGAGGGTTGGACTTGCTCTGCCTTACAATATCGTGCCCTAGACACACTTTGGATAACAACTCACTGTCACCACGGCCTTATAAAGGCTATGGGACTATCATACCTACTCAGTACATGTAGAAACTCTGTGGGGACTTGAAACGTATAAGCTACTATGCTGTCTATGCATATGATAAATCTAAATCACAGGCTTTTTTAATTAGCTATGCTGTCTATGCATATGATAAATCTAAATCACAGGCTTTTTTAATTAG